>NC_079165.1:10835531-11133031 GCF_947568905.1 Ostrea edulis
TGTTGTAAGTACTATAGGTGAGAGATCAGGTTAATTTCTGGTGATAGTGTTGTAAGTACTATAGGTGAGAGATCAGGTGATAGTGTTGTAAGTACTATAGGTGAGAGATCAGGTGATAGTGTTGTAAGTACTATAGGTGAGAGATCGGGTGATAGTGTTGTAAGTACTATAGGTGAGGGATCAGGTTAATTTCTGGTGATAGTGTTGTAAGTACTATAGATGAGAGATCAGGTGATAGTGTTGTAAGTACTATAGGTGAGAGATCAGGTGATAGTGTTGTAAGTACTATAGGTGAGAGATCAGGTTAATTTCTGGTGATAGTGTTGTAAGTACTATAGGTGAGAGATCAGGTTAATTTCTGGTGATAGTGTTGTAAGTACTATAGGTGAGAGATCAGATGTTAGTGTTGTAAGTACTATAGGTGAGAGATCAGATGTTAGTGTTGTAAGTACTATAGGTGAGAGATCAGGTGATAGTGTTGTAAGTACTATAGGTGAGAGATCAGGTGATAGTGTTGTAAGTACTATAGGTGAGAGATCAGATGTTAGTGTTGTAAGTACTATAGGTGAGAGATCAGGTGTTAGTGTTGTAAGTACTATAGGTAAGACATCAGGTGATAGTGTTGTAAGTACTATAGGTGAGAGATCAGATGTTAGTGTTGTAAGTACTATAGGTGAGAGATCAGATGTTAGTGTTGTAAGTACTATAGGTGAGAGATCAGGTGATAGTGTTGTAAGTACTATAGGTGAGAGATCAGATGTTAGTGTTGTAAGTACTATAGGTGAGAGATGAGGTGATAGTGTTGTAAGAGTGATATCAGTTACTGATGGCATTTTTAGTGATGCTAGCATTTAGTGATGCTAGCATCACTGCCTCAAGTATACACGTGTCAACACTTCGCCGTGAGTTACGTCTCTTAGAGGGGACAGCCAAAGGTGAAAAATCAAGTTGTCCTTGTTTTACCAAATATAAGAGGTTACTACTGACTTATAGCAAATTATTATAAGTTTTCATACAAGTTTAGGGATTGCCCCACCCTGGGGCATTATTGTGTGTTGACTGCAATTTGTGGAAATATATCAAATGTCAGAAAATCATAAATGCCAACGTAGGGAAATACTACTTGGCGGACAAGGGACATAACTTTCACGAAGCATTGAAAAGTGTATTATTGCGAAACCATGAATTCATATTTCTTAAACATGAAATGCATATTTTATCACATTTGCCAGACAATCTTAGAAAATTAGAATACTCGTGATATGTTTCGGCTTAGATAGACATATAGCTTAGATTCCAGATATTCTATGGAAAGCTGAATGATGTACACATAAGATAATTATGAGACTAGACTTGATTGGATCTGGATGTTAAGCTGCCTTCAGCAGTGAATGCTTCCAGTGAATTGTGAGAATAAAGAAGTCTGTGTCAGGACTGTAGCTGTACCGGTTGGGTCTAAATATATTGGTGAATCATTCTCATAGAATTCGGACAGAAACAAGGATGAGCAGTATGTGGATTTGACAGCTGTCATATTGTTCATAAATAAAGTCGATAATTTATATATCGACCTACGCATTTCTATCTGGTCTTCATTAAGCCGTCTTGGGGAAATCATGCTGATAAGCAGATTGAAATATATTGAACAGATTGTTTTGATCACAGGAAAAGCTGTCATATTGGTCAGATTTTATATGAAGTACGATTTTAAGTGAGCAAATTTTCATTGAAATCGGACCTAATATCTTGGTTGGTTGGTTGGTTGTTGCTTAACGTCCCTCTCGAGAATTTTCCACTTATATGAAGACGTCACCACTGCCAGTGAAGGGCTGCAAAATTTAGACCTATGCTCAGCTTTTACGGCCTTTGGGTAGGGAGGGATCTTTATGTGTCATACCTGCTTGACACAGGGCCTCGGTTTTTGCGGTCTCATCCGAAGGACCGCCCCATTAAGTCGCCTCTTACTACAAGCATGGAATACATTAAGGACCTATTCTAACCCGGGGTTACACGAAATAACGAACCCTTACTGCTACGGCCCTCTGAGCTTCATGCACAGGACATAGCTGTGAAACTTGCCTTAAAGGGACTGGTTCACGTTTTTCGAAAGAACTGTTTTTCATTTTTAATGTTAGAAATTAAAAATATAGCTCATTTAATGTTGACAACCAAAATTTGAACCGTCTGAATGGAAGGATAAGACCAATATTTTAGCTTCGATTCTGTGTTATGTAAACAAAGACACGAGTCTTTTTATGTAAACAAACAAACCAGTGAAACGTTAATTTTGTAATTTAAAGCATCTTTATTTTGTACAATCACAAATTTTAATTTTTAAATGACACATTTTACCTGAAGTATACTTAAGATGTGATATACATAATAAACTTGGATCAATATCCATTTATTTTGAAAACCCGTAAACAATAACACACCTCAATCTTTATTTTCAAAACAAATAATAAACTCTCTAAAATGGGCTTCTGTCACGATGAATAACCTTGATTTTTTTTGGTGAAACCTTCTAAACATATTAGACTGTAGATTTTGATCATTTAAAGTGAAAAATAAAATTTGGAGGAAAATCGTGAATCAGTCCCTTTAAAGCTGGTGCCCTATTCTAACCCGGATCCCCAAGAAAGTCGAACTTTGTACAACTAGCACAACAATCAAACACTGTAGGAGGAATTAACATTCTCAAGGTATTTGGCAGAAAATTTTAATCTTGTAACAGCAGCCATGCATTCTTCGTTGAAATGAAATTGATAAACAATACATGTATACAAAGTCTCGTTACCAAAAACTTGAGTAACCATCACATATAACAAAATATTACAACCGCTTTCATTCCATCAGTTGACGGTATTGTCCATGTGAGATGAGGAGGGGTTATGTCGGGCACTGCGCTGGTGAGCCCTCAGTCCCGCCAGCTGTGAGTAGCTACTTCTGCATATATAACATTTATACGGCTTCTCACCTACAAAATAACCAAGTTACTGAACGTTTTGGCCAGTCTGCAAATTGATAGTATAGATGGAAGGACAGCAGATAGTTACAAGAATACCAATAAAACTTTTTAATGGTCACTATTTATCGAGGTACGTCAGCATGTACCAACAATCTAGGGGTATATATGTATCTGGGTAGCATTTTAACACGAGTCCCCTTAATACTGTAGCTACATCAATGTAATCTGGTACAATGAAAAGTCGAAGACAGTAGTTTTCTGGGGGGAAATCCGGATTGATCTGTAGCTCTCTTACCCACCCAGAGAACTACGGTTCGGTAGTTACACAAACAGACTAAACATTAACAGAACAAAGCTGTGTAGTACCTGTATGCAATCTCACGTGATTTCGTAAAGTTGACGATTGGCTGAAGCATTTGTTGCAGAACTTGCAGGTAAATGGTTTCTCCATTGTGTGAATGCGCATGTGCGAGCGGAGATTACTTCGGGAGTTGAAGCCACGCCTACATAAGACACATTTCAGTTTATCCGCGTCCTCAATCAAGGTCGAAGTTTGTTCTGGGTGTTGATCACCTTTGCCTATATTGAACATTGAACATTTCATAACTAAGAAATCAATCAACTGTACAAAGAATTCGTAATAATCAGAGAACATAATGCATTATATATGTACCACATTTAGAATTTTTGCTGATACTTCTTGTGGGTTGTGACGTCATGGGAAGACCCATGTGATAAATGCTCGAATGGCCGTACCAGACCAAAAGTTCCTCACAAGGGGCGATATCCTGAAAAAGACAAGTATATCTGAAAATGCCTACATTAAATGATGTAATTTTAGGAAGAGGTTTTACATTGATTATACTAACGGGAAAAGAAACCTGTTATACTATACATCCAGTTAATTATCATACACTGAAGAAGCATGAAAAAATTGGTGGTTTCCCTGCTTTAAAAATGTTAAACGCACTGTACGATGTATATAATCTGCTATGATCTTCTGTAGTCAGTTTATTTTTATTTTTGTTTTTATGTGAACATGTTACTGCTATCATTTTGACTTTCTTCTTTTGTATGTTGCTCTTTATTGTATGCGCTCAAGGGTCCCAAATTGGTTTCAATAAATATCTATTATCATTTTTATTATTATAGTAGGTCGTAGTAGAAACACAGTTTCCAAATGTTGATAATACTGGGGGATTTGCAAACGATGTGATGTTGACGGTAAAATTCACGAAAACAGCTAAAATTTAAGTATATGACCCATAAGGAACCTACGGAAATTTGTTTCAAATGAAAGATTGAGTTATTTTGATGCTACGTGTTACAAAACGTTTGGGATTGTCTTATATTTAAAACAACATTTCTTGACCTCAGTGGTTGTCCTGCAACATACACGAAAACGCGATTACTATTAGGATTACTATTACAGCTATACTGCAGGGGCACCTATAAACGTTTATCTAATACACTCTTTCGAATTGTCGGAAAATGGTTTTGTGAGAGAATATCAGTGAGGACATATCCCCACACCACATGTCCCCACTAAACTAAAGTCTTGTATATTTCACGTTCTGTGTGTCACGTTCATGGAGACACTAACTATAATCTTGTATATTTCACGTTCTGTGGGTCACGTTCATGGAGACGCTACACTGTAGCTGTAATCTTTTATATTTCACGTTCTGTGGGTCACGTTCATGGAGACACTAACTGTAATCTTGTATATTTCACGTTCTGTGGGTCACGTTCATGGAGACGCTAGCTGTAAGGACGGGATTTGTCCTAATAGTGTACTCCTATCCTTGCAACTTCCGTCAAATAGTTAAAAATAGTCCTTACTTTACACTTTTATCAACTCGCGAAAGTAAAATCACAGGTTTCCTATTATAAATCATTGTACCTTAAATCATCTTGTACCTTAGATCATCTTGTACCTTCATGGCTCTGTAGAAGATGTGTCGATCTATCTGTACAAGTTCAAGGTTCTGTTCACGGTCGTTTCTTGCACACTGAACACAGGTTAACCAGCTGGATGGATGCGAGTCCGAACCCCCGTCCACGTAAAACACAACCTCTCCCCTTTCGTCAAAAACCTTGAACATCAAAATTTGTTGAGTTTTGACAATGTTATTTTAAAAAAAGAAGCAAACACACCGACTTTTATGATGGATAGGGAGGGGGGCGCTGAACTCACCTCCCAGGTGTTTTTATTGTGGACCCCGTTGTCTATTTTTCCACACAGCCTTCCAGCATACGGACCCATTTCTGTTCCTCGGCGGATCCAATTTCGGGAAAACACGCCAAATCTTGCCCCTGGGATTGTGGACCGCTTGATGCACACTTGTCGGGGTACTAATGATAATATAATCAGTGTATTTGACAGTATTATTTGAGGTGTCGGATATTTAGTAGATAGTTGACTCATGAAACTGTTTGTGAGTTATTGATTTGCTAAATTATATATAAAAATCCACATTAGGTTGAAAATTGCAGGATAAATTCCTTTTTCATTAATTCATCTAATACATGTATTTACGCTAGAAATGTTGAACTTTTTTTTTTACTGTCCCTCAGTCTGAAGAAGAATAAACCAAGTTTTCATGCAATAGCGAAATCTAACTCTTCAATCTATTGTTTATTTACTGTTTTCTGTGTTCGGTATACGTTAATCAATTTTATAACAGAGTGAACCTTTTATTCTCATAAGGATTTTAAATCTAACTGGTTTTTTTTTTTATTTCTTCTTTTATATTGACAATTTAAAGACTACTGGAAAAAAACCCACTTACCCAACGGAGGAAGAAAGGGTGTCTTTACTACGTCAGTGTCCCTCTCGGATTTTCCATATAAATATGACTTCAAGTCATCCTCAGAAAACAAACCTCCCGTCATTTTAATTTGTTTTTCACGGAATAGCAGAGAAAACTAAAAAATTTCCTGTCGAGTTTAAATTTGTGAAAACATTGAAAATAAACACAATTAGTTTGCGCTTTTAATTTTTATTGGCCGCTCTCGTGTGATAATGTATGATAATGAATGAGAGAAACACGCCTCTGTTTCGAATAATAAACTGGTTTCTTTTAATATTTGTGAGAATGTGAAATTTTGTCTGGCACCCGTATATGGTGATCAAATGATAATTAAAAAGATTCTACTGAAAAACGTTAGCCCAAGGTCACGAGGTCATGCCTCAAGAATAGACTTAAGTCTAAATTTCAGATCCAGCTAACTTTTGAAATAATTTTCGTAAAGAAATAAAATTTTTAGTTCATGTTTGCATTTGAATTTTTTATAAACCTGCATTTTTTGTTATATATCTGCGCTATATGCAGATAAATCTTAAGTGAACAAAATTTTGACTTAAATGTATATTCTTAGTTTATGGTCTTGAGGCCATATACGGATAGAATCGACAGTAAAATTTGATATATTCTTGAAATCATGGCATTATCAGTACATTTGCTTATTATTCCCAAAGATCAAAACATTCATGAAAATACAATGTACGTGTTCTCTGTCAAGTGTGTGTTTGTAACGTCTTGTTTATTGTTGTCATATTTTCGCTTATAGAAAATTGATAATTTCTTTCGATTACCATCACGAGAGAGAGAGAGAGAGAGAGAGAGAGAGAGAGAGAGAGGTGTCTTTTTACATATAAAAAAAATACATATATACTTTCTGCACAATTTATGAAAATATTAATAAAACTAATAACAATTTTCGAATCTATTTTAAAAACTTGTAAGTAGAAATCCATTTGTTACTGCCTGTTTAGACAGAAACAGGAAACGATAATGTAGGAAATATTCCTAAGAAATCCGAGACACGCTCGCAGTATTAGTGAGTTTTAAAAAACGATATCAGTAACAGTAAACATACAGAAAGAGTTACATAGTGTACCAGAGGATGTAATGAGCATTGGTTTGATTTAAGAGATAGATGTATAATAAAACGGAGATCTCGATACGTCAGAAAGAGAAAGCAGGAATAAGATGAAAATAAAACAAGCCAATATGGCACATTTATGTCTCTTTGTCGAAAGGAGGATTCCTATTTCTCTAGAGAAAAAAAATCTTTAATTACACACTGTTTACAAAAAATATAGAATTACGGCTTCCCAAGACCAAATATAGCGTGTTTTAGAGATTTTACAGAAGTTATGCGGGTCGTTTAGTTTCGTCGAAGATGCGGGCGTATTATCCAAAATAAAACCATTGCCGTTTATTAATTAGTCCCAAATAAATGGTTGTTTTATTTCAAGTCTGGATTTTTTTGGGGGTTAAAATCATTATCACACTACATATATTAGTGATGCTACGTTTTCAAATTAACCATCTCCAAAAAACATGAACATCAAAAAGCTCGTCGCGAAATCCCTGAAGTAAAGTTCCCTAAATCTCCCATCATGCGGGATTATCGAGTCTCCATATGCGCCAAATAACCAGCAAAAATCGCATGAATACTGATACGATCGAACTTCTCACAATGGTTATCAAAGAAGGAGAATTTCAGGAAGAGAAACACAAAGTGCCCCTATATATCATGTTCCGCAATCGAAAGATAGTGTAACCAATAAAAGCAAATTAATTTTCTTCCCAGTCTGACAGACACAAAAAAAAGAACAAATGCTACAGATGTATACAACACGGTGATGTTACGAAATCTGTCCGTAGTGAGGTCATTTTATGGCGGGGAAGACAGAATATGCCATAACGACGGGGGCCTTATCGTGGTTATCTGTATTTTCACGCTTTCAATTTTTATCTTGATAATTTGTTGTTTAATTACAGCAACTTTTATCAGGGCAAATTAATTGCGCGTGTCAGAAATATTGCATAGCGTTGGGTTTTTTTTTTTCACCCCCTGGTTTTTCTTAGCAAAAATAACGCCTATATATTGTGTATAGTCGTTGGATCTTGTTCAAAATGCATACCGGTATAAGTATATATAGTACATGAATTTTTTTTATTACTTTGAAATATTTATAGGTAGAGAGATCGCATGCAAATTTATATAAATAGTCATTGAAATATTCCAGAGAATCTAAGGGAATACTTTGATCTCGCCCTGCATGAGAAAATCGTAATGAAATTGCATAGTATAGATAAGATAAGATAAGTTTATTCCAATTTTGGGCCCAGAGGGCATAACAGTAAGACAGTTTATAAAGAAGGAAATTCAAAAAGAAAGAAAGTTTACAACATTAACTACAGGTTACGTAGACTGCAAACTGCATGTGGATGCAGCATGTTTGGGAAACAAGTACATACATATATGAATTGCTAATCATGTATATATACAAGTAAATGAACAGTATCAGTATTATACCAATATATGAATAATAAACTATAATGATTTTTGCAGTTTTAAAGCATCACTTCTTTTTCTAAAAATTTGCACTAAATATTCACTCAATTTGACAATTACTGGTTTGTCTTCATTAATCATCAACCAAGTAAATTTGTCCTTATTTGTTAGATAGATAAATTTTTTGTTGAGCTTGTATATACCATTAAAAAACATATTTCTCTCTTCAACATAGAATGGACAATCAGTAAGGAAATAAAATTCATCTTCAACACAATTAAGGTTACATAATTCACATATTCTTTTGTTTCTTTCTAAAGAGATCTTCTGGCCAGAATTGGTTTTTGTAAATTCATATCTTTCTCTTTCAATTCGAAGGTCATGTGCACTAATTCGAAATCTACATAGAGTTTTTCTTAATTCTAGGGATTCTAAAAATATATAACTTTCCATAGTAAAGTTTTCTTTATACGAAAAATATGTTGCGAGTTTTCCTGATTTCTGACCCTCTTCACGTCGTTTTGACCAGTAAAGTAAAAATTGTTTCCGTACCTGATTCTTCATTTGTTTTTTGAAAATGAGAATTTGAGATTTTTACAATTGGGTACCAAAATGCCCCTTTTTTCCTTAAAATAATTAATGTTTTTGTACCAACAATTTATATTATATGAATTCAGATTGATATTCTCTGTATAAGCACTGTATAACAGGGATGATTCTGGGCAATTCTCAAGTCTATGCCAATATAGTAAAATACTTTGGATTATAGAGCAGAACATAGGATATCTACCCAATTCAGAGATTATTGCAATATTAGTACTTCTTTTACCGGCACCCAGTAGATGTTTACAAAACTTAATACTCAGGTTTTCTACCTCCCAATTTTTAAAGATATCATATAAATCTCTGTCTTTTTCCAGCATGCGTGTTGAAAGTGTTCCCCATATCTCGCAGCCATACAAGGCGATGGGTTTTACCATATGGTCAAAAAAGATGCAAAAATGTTTTAATTGGTGGATCGATAGATTTGATGTCTTTATAAAGTTTGAATGAGGCCTTGAGAGCTTTATTGTATAGATCAGATTTTGCTTCCTTGAATGAACCACAGGAGGATAATATTACTCCTAGATATTTATATTTGTTAGTACATTCATTACATATGTTACCGAACACAAAAGTTTCTTTAATTAGGTGTCCGCTTTTATTAAAAATGACTACTTTTGTACATATACATGTACATGTATATTACATGGACGAGTACTTTATTTATCAATTGATCAATAACATTTATCGATGTTCAGGATTCCTTTCCAAGTTCAAGTTCATTTATTCGCTCAAACCACATCAGTTGTATATGGTACACGAGGTAAATTGGATAAACATACATTTAAGTACGAATAAGGTCAGAGTATACAGGTATACACAATATACCTGTAATCAAAAACTATTTACAATATATGCTATGGAGGACAGACTAACTCATAGATTTTTGAGATAAACATACAAAGTTTTAAGTGTTTTTATTAAAAACCTTACTGGTTGACATGATTTCATGACATTTAATAATATTAGGTCTTGTGTAGTATCTTTTGTGTAGATACACCTTTTTAATATTTGACAAAGCACTGTATTATAATGCATGTAATGGAATTCGTCTGCAATTTCTGTAAAATCCCTCTCTCTCTCTCTCCCCCCTCGCTCAGCATGCGATTTTCAGATATATCTTCGATGTTATATACAGTACTTTACCACAAGTATGTTTCCAAAGAAAATTCCCACTATACATCCTATATTTCATACAAAATCATATATTTTCAAACTATTTTCCTGAACTCATTTCTTGATCAATTTTAATGAAATAAAAAGCACTGATCTCAGAAGTATTCACAGTATCACCGAATAATAATTACATTTTAATACATTGTAAAGATATGACAATTTTAATACGAAGTTTGATTTGAGAGTACGTACTCAATGCATAATTATGTGTAATTTTGGAATTTAAAAAATCAACATTGTGAATAAAAATGTTATCTCTCTGCAATATTTCATCGTAACATTTTTTCTTCTAAATTATGATAGTTACTTTTGATATTACTAAACAAAATGGTGTTGATTTCATCCAAAGAGAGAGAAAAATTGGCTCCAAGGGAAGAATTTGAAAATATGCAGTTTTGTATGAAATATCTAGTGGAAATTTTCTTTGGGAATTTACTTATGACCAAGTATTGTACATTTATAAATTTCTGAAAGAAGTCACGAAATAATTAAAACACTGTCTGGAATGATTAAGCAAATGAATATGACGCCCACTTGTGTGTGTGTGTGTGTGGGGGGGGGGGGGGGGGGGTTCCAAAGTTTACAATGGAAAATATAAACAAGATAAGCAGATCTGCATGTATCATTGCATAATAAATAAGAAATGCAAATAATAATTAAAACAAATGGCTGAAGAATATTATTTCTTCTGTTTTTTCAATGTATTCTATGTTTTATACACATGAGAACATAGGACACTGCCGTGTATATTCGCGCCTGTTGTGACGTGTTTGTATAATGTGAACATGGCGAAATTCTTTGAAAGTATGGTTGTTTATACTGAATATTTTAATGAAATACAACATTGTTTGTTGGTTTCTGCACTTGTTAACAAAACGCAATAAATAAAGGATCAACGATGAGACAGAGGTACGGATTTTTGAGGATTCAGATCTGTAAATAACGGGTTTGTTTTTCCCATCGAACACCAAAGATTAAAGAAACGAAAAACATCGACTCAGCGATGATTTAAGTGAAAGAATAGACATAAAATGTGCCATTTTGCAACTGAATTTGCAGTTTTTATCTTTGATTAATTAGTAATTTAGTAACCCTGGCATTAATCTGCAAAATTAGTGTAAAATAACTGTTTCAATCGGCGACACGCTAAACAAACGGAACATATTTGGATGACAACGTTTACCCGACTAGATACGGCTGGGATTATTCTGTGATGCGGTTTGGATGAGAATGGTTTTCACAAATTAGACAGATTTTGTGTTAAAAAGAATGAAATTGGTATTGTAAAGATTCATCCCATAATGTAAATAGTGTCAATTCATAATATGGTTGAATGCCTCGTCGATGAATAGGAAGGGGCGGATCCAGGGATTTTTGAAAGGGGGTGGAGGGGATTTCAAAGGAGGGTCCACTCCTCAAAATGCGTTACTTTTATCCTTTTTAACAAAATTTTCTGACGAGGGGGGTCCGACACCCCCCCCCCCCCTATGGATCCGCCACTGATAGAAGAGTTTCTAGTTATTGCCGGTATTTACACACTGCAGTCAAGTGATTTTGAAGTTTTTTCAGCACAGGTATCATAACGGTAATTAAACAATCGACATGAGCTTAAAATTAGTCAACAATTAAAAGATTTTTTTTTTTGTGCGCGATTATTCCCAATTCCCCTCACTTTTTGTTTGTATCCCTGATCAGGAAAATTTCTGAATTTTTTTTAGAAATAGATAATTCTTACAAAGTAACTATATATTGTATATTTGTAAGACGACTTCCTGGAGACGCTAACAGGTTGAATACAATTATATGAACATGGGAAACACATGGATCAATCTAATTAAAATTATAGATTGCGCGTGGATTTGAGGGCTTTTTGCTGATTTTGGTACACCCAATTCAGGTCCGAATACAGGTCCCTTCCCCTCTCAAAAACTATCAAGTTTTCTAAATTGAAGTAGCCCCCCCCCCCCCCCCCCCCAATTTGTGATGTTTTTGTTAAATTCAGTTTTTTCCCACGTACGGGATACTTTAATGAGCGTTTGTCACTTTTAAAAACAAAGACCTACCATAGGAAAATTAGGAAATAACTGAAAGTTACAATTTATGTAGAAATAGAATTATTTATATATTATAGTTTACACATGAATTAAGGTTAAATACAATGGTATTGAATTTTCCCAATTTGAAAACAAATGCTGATAATTATCCCCAATCGTAAAGGCCCATGCAGGCCCCTTATGGAAAAAGTAGAAAAATCACTGTCTACAGCACAGCCACCTACAGTACGAGTTCTCAAACGCGATTTAACGTGCTGTCGATCGAGGGCTCTCATCCCAAATACAAGAAGAAGTAGGCACAAGGGCGTTGATGCAGGAGGGAAAGGGCGACAGCTATCGGAGCCCAATGAATTTGCAGAGGGGGGGGGGGGTGATTGGTGACGGCGACCCGTGTCATTGGAGCAGCGAATGCAACGGCGATCAGTAGAATGGCGAAGTATTTTTGGACGTTTTTAAACGAGTTGCAGAACTTTTCAATACTTGGGCAATTTAGTGCTAAATGTTTGAACTAAAACTCTACCAAATTAAAATATATCAATGTGATCTGAGCCAGTTTGTTATATCTACAAAATTCATGCAAATTAAAACACATGAAATTAAATTAAGTTATACTTCATATGGTCTCGTCAAATTAATGCATCACAAAAATAAATGATATTACCAAGATGCTAAATCTAAATAGGTTCTCCCCGGGATCCTCCTCATCCTAATCCTCCCTAACGTTAAATACCTACCGAAGAGACAAGGCCCTGGGAGGTATGGTTATATGGAAAGAACACAGTCAACCCTCTGGGAAATACACAATATGTCTGTAGTTCCTCTCATGTTTGAAATATCCGTGTTTCAATATATATACAGAGAATGATAATTTCTGCAACGCGTGTAGACTAGCCTAGGTCCGCGGTGTGTTAACTCCAGTTGGAGGCGGCATTCTCGGACCGATTTTAAATACTTGTTAGCCGAATTTAATGTTAAAATCATAATTAATCAATAAAACGATGCTTCTTGTACTTACTAATATCGATTTTATGGGTTCTTTAATCACAGTCTCATTAAAACATTTTAACAAACTGTCGAGCTGTTTTGAGTCACGTGACTCTTTTGCTCAAATGACTGTGAAACTATTCGGTTGACTACAATTGTGTGCTTCTGTTTTCGAATTTTGGAGTTGTATTTTCTTTTAATTGATATTAGTAGATTCAATCAATCAAAAGTTACTCGACCAACCTGACCAATCAAAAAGTTACCCGACCAATCAAGTCATTTGCTTTGATAACAACTTTCACATTTTTAATCAAAAAATGCATATTCTAATACTTTGACAATATAAATGATACATAAAACAACTAGAATCTGTGTAACGATCGGAGTGTCCTCATTAAGTCAAATAAACTATCAAATGTTCACGTGAGAGTCAGGGTTGTCCCCCATGCTCCGGATGCAATGAGGGCGCCACCTGGTGTAAAAGCACAGTGTTGCGCAACGTCTGTCCTTCCCTGCAAGTAAATAGGAATAATAAACAATTTGAGAGCGTTAAAGTGGGGCGATATTGTTCTATTTAGCATATTATTTCTAGGGAAAAAAAGCTCCATTCTTCAAATGCGTTTTCGCAGAGATACAATGTATATGTATTTTTCAGAAAAGTTTGAAGACAATTACGTATATATTAATATAATGACAAAAAATACTTGAAAGTTTTTGTTTCCATATCACTATTAAACATTTATACAAACATCTATACCACAGGTTCTCGACGTGTTAAATACATGTAATAAAAAAAAAATGTCTACCTGTAAACAAACTATTTGTGAATAGTTTGTGTAAGCCTACAGGAAGATAATTTTTTAAAATTATTATTGTAGATATTCAAAACGTCGGTAACCTGTGATCTACACACGCATGCGCACAATTGAAATGATAATATAAACATACACATGTGAGTTTCTGTTGATAAATTTGCATGATGAAATAAAATAATATCCAGGTACGTATAGTGAGGATCAAAATAAACCTTAAAACAGAGAAAATCATATGTGAAAATAGTACGAGACCAGCAGTTGTAAATTCCATGGCTGCGAGTTCTTTTTTTCTTTTGACTTTTGACCAGTAGATATGACCTTAACCCACTGTGACATTGAACTTCGTCAGTAGTTTTGAGTGCTAAACATGTCTATCTCATAGTTGAAAATTCAGTCATGTTCACTGTTGTAGACTTTATGCCCTCGATTATGGATGCCGGTCGTTAGAGATATCAATAAAACAACTTACCCACCATAAACAGCCAAAAACAAAATTTACTTTGTCGAGTGATTCAGTGATATATCATAATTTTCCTTATAATTGAAGAAAAAATAAAGACATGCTTTACGTTTACATAAAAATGTGTGTACAAGAAGGAGAGATTTACCGTGATTATAGTTTTACTTCACAAGACACCTACCCTGAAATCGTCATTATAATTTTTAAAAAAACCAGCGTATGTAGATTTAATTAAAAAGTAGCAACACTGCTAAAAACGTTCATCTTCAATATTCACTTGAAATAGAAAGTTTTTGGAAAGATTTATGACCTTTGGGGGAAATGTATTTTTATGGTCAATAAACCAAAAAGAGAGAAGAAAACATTTGTTTGTTTTTTTTGTTTTTTTTTAGAATATCTCCGTTACGTAATATTATATGCAAAGAGAAAGGGCCTAACCCATCTGTACACTACAATACACAAAGGTCGTTAATAATGGGTTGTTGTGGCACCAGCACAGTTTGGGTCCTAATACACCGGCGCACAATTTTCCATTTCTGGCTATTATTCCAGATGCACACGGTCAATGACCCCGCCGAATAATGAAAGTCACCGTAAACTATCGCTAACAGGACCTCCTATCACTGTTTGTTTGAGTGTCACATGAAGAATTTAAACAGCGGTGTAATTTTGTGAAATTTATTGCACATTCTCTGCAACAGCGGTTGTAATTTTGAGTCCTCTCTCACCTCTAGCACATTAATGCAGGTGCCTTCTGCCACGTCCCACACCCTGACAGATTCATCGTCACCAGCACTAGCCACGTAAATTCCATCCGGGGAGAAAGCGAGAGCTTGGACCCAGCCTTCATGACCCTTCAGGACGTGGAGAGCATGACCAGTCCGAGGATTCCAAAGGCGGACCGTCTTATCCCAGGAACCCGACGCCTACAGAAATACAGTTAAATCATCTTAGGTAACCAGAAATATTTTATTCTTTTAAATTTCTGCCAATGATGATCACAACATCCGGTTTGTTATCATTTCATAATTCTGACACTGATTACAATATTCGGTTTGTTATTATTTGATAATTACAATATCCGGTTTGTTATTATTTGATATTTCTGATTACAATATCCGGTTTGTTATTATTTGATATTTCTGATTACAATATCCGTTTTGTTATTATTTGATATTTCTGATTACAATATCCGGTTTGTTATTATTTGATATTTCTGACACTGATTACAATATCCGGTTTGTTATTGTTTGATATTTCTGATTACAATATCTGGTTTGTTATTGTTTGATATTTCTGATTACAATATCCGGTTTGTTATTATTTGATATTTCTGATTACAATATCCGGTTTGTTATTATTTGATGATTACAATATCCGGTTTGTTGTTGTTTGATATTTCTGATTACAATATCCGGTTTGTTATTATTTGATATTTCTGATTACAATATCCGGTTTGTTATTATTTGATAATTACAATATCCGGTTTGTTATTATTTGATATTTCTGATTACAATATCCGGTTTGTTATTATTTGATATTTCTGATTACAATATCCGGTGTGTTATTATTTGATATTTCTGATTACAATATCCGGTGTGTTATTATTTGATATTTCTGATTACAATATCCAGTTTGTTATTATTTGATATTTCTGATTACAATATCCGGTGTGTTATTGTTTGATATTTCTGATTACAATATCCGGTTTGTTATTATTTGATATTTCTGATTACAATATCCAGTGTGTTATTATTTGATATTTCTGATTACAATATCCGGTTTGTTATTGTTTGATATTTCTGATTACAATATCCGGTTTGTTATTATTTGATATTTCTGATTACAATATCCGGTTTGTTATTATTTGATATTTCTGATTACAATATCCGGTTTGTTATTGTTTGATATTTCTGATTACAATATCCGGTTTGTTATTGTTTGATGATTACAATATCAGGTTTGTTATTAGTTGATCATATTACAATATCCGGTTTGTTATTGTTTGATATTTCGGACACTGATTACAGTAACGTGAGGCTTACCAGCATTCCGTCTTTGGAGAAGACGACGGCGTGAATATTGCCTTTATGTCCCTCCAGTACCGTCACTTTGTCCACGCCGTCAGGGCTATTCAGTGTCCACAACCGGACCGTGAAGTCCCAGGACCCAGTGGCCTAGGCAAGAAGAAAATATAATGTCAGAGAAGGTGATAGCCATCAAATGGGAGTAGTCATACAGAGATAGGAATCTGTAGATGAATGAATTTCATTTTCGTAAATAGTATCCATTTTTTGTTGGAGAAATTTTGTGAACTTCCATTCAAAAAGACGCATTACATTCATTTAAATCTAGTACTATAATAACTATGTTTGTTTTATGTCCTTTAGAGAATTTTTCACTCATACTGAAACGTCACCAGCCGCAAGTGAAGTACCGTAAATTTAGACCTATGCTAAGTGCTCAGGGCCCTAGCAGTGAGGGTTCTTTATTTTGCCAACACCTGTCGTGATATGGGTCCTCTGTTTTTAAGGTCATATCCGAAAGACCCGTGATTCTTACTTCTAAATGAAGGATTTGGCGAAGGAGCAATTGTATATATGTTTTTTAACGTCCAGTCGATAATTTTTCACTCATACTGAGACGTCGCCAGTTACATGTAGTACCACTTTAGACCTATGCTTAGCGCTTGAACAGCCGTAGCAGTGAGGGTTCTGTAACATGCCAATGCCTGTCGCGACACAGAAACTCCGTTTTTAAGGTTATATCTGAAAGACCCTGATTCTCACTTCTAGATAACGAGCGTTTGGCGAAGGATCAACCACTACATATGTTTTCTTTTAAGTTTGACGCAGCCATGGCACGAGCGGGGCACGAACTCACGACCTCCCGGTAACAGAACGAACTCACGACCTCCCGGTAACAGAACGAACGCTGAGCTACCACAAGCGGCAGGCCTATATAGTAAGTATATAGCTTGATTAAAAAAAACACCTACTAACCAGCCATCGCCCATCTGGAGAAAATGCCACCGACTGCACCAATCCTTCATGTCCAACAAATATCCTGACGGGAACACCTCTCTAGACACAATGATTGGAGCATACAAATTTACAACAATGTAAGACAAACTCTCTACAAAATATAAAGAAAACTACACTATACATGAAAACAACCAAATTACCTCTTTGTCCCAGAGTATAGCTGTGCGGTCCCAGGATCCGGAGGCCAGATATTCACCCTCAGAAGAAAACACTACAATCTCCACACTCTTAGAGTGACCTACATTAACAACATCAGTCTCATATTCACCCTCAGAAGAAAACACTACAATCTCCACACTCTTAGAGTGACCTACATTGACAACATACATGTATATATTTACTTGGGAGAGGGGTAACAGACATTTCTAAATTTGAATGTAGGACTTGTAGGTAATTAATTATGTAATTTAGTACCTAACAATTCATGCACTAGTTCAGCATCCCTGGTCCGCCATAACCGGATAGTTTTGTCGTAGGATCCACTGGCAAAATATTTACTGTCTGGGCTGACTGCCACACTTTTTATTGCACCTGGTCAGAGTAATGCAAAATAAAAATTTTAAACATTTCAAATATTGGTGCTGTCATTTCTATAATTCACACACGAGATTTGTTTATTACCTGTATGTGTCTTGAGTATACACACGAGATTTGTTTATCACTTGTGTTTGTTTACCATCTGTATGTATTTGTTTACCATCTGTATTTGTTTATTACCTGTATATATTTGTTTATTATCTGTGTGTATTTGTTTATTACCTGTATATATTTGTTTATTACCTGTATATATTTGTTTATTACCTGTATGTATTTGTTTATTACCTGTATATATTTGTTTATTATCTGTATGTATTTGTTTATTACCTGTATGTATTTATTACCTGTATGTATTTATTTATTACCTGTATGTATTTGTTTATTACCTGTATGTATTTGTTTATTACCTGTATGTATTTGTTTATTACCTGTATATATTTGTTTATTACCTGTATATATTTGTTTATTACCTTTTGTATTTGTATATTACCTGTATGTATTTGTTTATTTCCTGTATGTGTTTATTACCTGTATAAATTTGTTTATTACCTGTATGTGTTTATTACCTGTATGTATTTGTTTATTACCTGTATGTATTTGTTTATTACCTGTATGTATTTGTTTATTACCTGTATATTACCTGTATGTATTTGTGTATTACCTGTGTGTATTTGTTTATTACCTGTATGTATTTATTACCTGTATGTATTTGTTTATTACCTGTATGTATTTATTACCTGTATGTATTTATTTATTACCTGTATTTGTTTATTACCTGTATGTATTTATTACCTGTATGTATTTATTACCTGTATGTATTTATTTATTACCTGTATGTATTTGTTTATTACCTGTATGTATTTGAAAATTACCTGTATATATTTGTGTATTACCTGTATATATTTGTTTATTACCTGTATGTATTTGTTTATTACCTGTATGTATTTATTTATTACCTGTATATATTTGTTTATTACCTGTATGTATTTGTATATTACCTGTATATATTTGTGTATTACCTGTATGTATTTGTTTATTACCTGTATGTATTTGTTTATTACCTGTATGTATTTATTACCTGTATGTATTTATTACCTGTATATATTTGTTTATTACCTTTTGTATTTGTATATTACCTGTATGTATTTGTATATTACCTGTATGTATTTGTTTATTACCTGTATGTATTTGTATATTACCTGTATATATTTGTTTATTACCTTTTGTATTTGTATATTACCTGTATGTATTTGTATATTACCTGTATGTATTTGTTTATTACCTGTATGTATTTGTTTATTACCTGTATGTATTTGTATATTACCTGTATATATTTGTTTATTACCTTTTGTATTTGTATATTACCTGTATGTATTTGTATATTACCTGTATGTATTTGTTTATTACCTGTATGTATTTGTTTATTACCTGTATATATTTGTTTATTACCTGTATATATTTGTTTATTACCTTTTGTATTTGTATATTACCTGTATGTATTTGTTTATTTCCTGTATGTATTTGTATATTACCTGTATGTATTTGTTTATTACCTGTATGTATTTGTTTATTACCTGTATGTCCCTTGAGCTTACACACCATCTCCCCCGTTTTAGAGTTGAAGACTCGAACACGTTGGTCATCACTACCCGTTACCACGAACTGAAAATCTGATGAGAAGGCGACACAGTTCACCTGTAGGAAAAAGCATCAGAGTGTAAAGGGAGGACAACTCTTAGTATCAGACCCTGCCTCAACAAGTTAAGGCTTTGTATATTTGTTACAGATTGCAATTTGTCCATTTTGACTAAATATTGAAAGCTTTTTCTAAGAAATCTTCACTACACTAAAGCATATATTCTTTATGACACTCTGTCACAAGATGGCGATTTATCGATAAATGTTTTGTGAAAGTATTTGTATCGATCGATTTGTATGTCTAACATCGTAGCTCATTGATTAAAGCATTGGGCTGGTGAACCGCAGATCTCGAGTTCAAATCCGCCAGAGTCTTTTGTTAAATGTGTTGAAATATTTTTTCTGAAAATCATGTTTTTATCTCTTTGCCTATTTTCTGCTTTTTTGGCATATATACTTATTATATATCATAATATCTTTTATGATTAAATCAATTTGTACTGATTTGAGAAACAATTTCTGGGTGTAGTGAGCCACCTTATAGTTTGTAATTTTGTCTCAGACTGTTCATTTGTATTGTCTATGGAATTGATAACTAGTATGCTTTATCTTAAGTAAAAAGAAATGTTTATATGAGCAAAATTAAAGATACCCAAGAAATGTTCAAATTCTGTTACAGATCAGTAAACAATACATTTTTAATAAAGTTGATTGATTCAAATTCAAGATTAAAAGATGTAAAAAAAAAAAAAAAAAAAAAAAAAAAAAAAAAAATAATGATTGTGGAGGATGCATTTCAGATTTTAGAAAATACAAAACACTTCATTAAGAGTGATTGCAGAAATGTTGTAGATATATGGGAAAATGTGAATATCTGACATTATCAGAAGTGGAAACACATTGTTGTTGAGTTTTAAAATAAACAGGTGCAGGAGTTTTTAAATTGTGTACAGTGCATACAAAACATGTATTCTCTTGAAAAAATGAATTATAACATTTACAACCATGTTTAGACTATAAATGTCTGGGTTTTTTTGTTTAAATTCTATTCCTCATCTGTACCTGAAGGCAAACAAAGAACACATATTCTTGAAAACACATTATTAAGCTAAAGCGAAATTCTAAATCCTTGTAATTTCGTTTTAAACATTTGATATTAAATTTAAAACAAATCACTTTCAAGCACTCTCTGTCATGGTAATGTAGATTAAACTTAGTCCGATGACCTCATCCCTGTCCGTTACTATTTCTGCACTTAGCTATGATTGTTATCTGAAAAAATTCACTTAAAGGTTTTCTGGACTAAACTATGGCCTAAATGTACACTGTCAAGCACTTATTACCCACAATTCTTTGTATGTAATCTTATATTTGTACAGATCCCTGCTGCAAGCAAATGTTACTGTGTTATACCTCTGTCAATTCTCTTCCTGAGAATTCTGTTAATATAGACTTTAATGAAATCTTGAAGTGTTAGGGATTTTAAGTGGAATGTAATTAACTCAAAATACTGGAATATAAAGTAGGTCCAAATGTCATTTTATAGATAAAACCTGTATCCATACAGATTTATAAGTGTAAAATAAGATATCAGAGAATGACTGTACAAGCTTAATGACTAAATACTTCACCAACATTTAAAGTTTGTCATAATTTATACCAAATACATCAAGTAAGCAGAAAGACAAGTTTGTACTGAACAAAAGAATTGTAAGGAGAGGGTGGTCTAAGTATTTAGAATTTGTGTCAGATCCCTTTGTAATTGTCTCACACTGAAATACATTCAAACCAAACCAAAGAATTGTAACAGATGTGCTTATTACAACAAATAGATAAGTTTATGCTTGAATGGTACATGTACCAAAGGGTCAGCATTATATTTTTAGCTGCATCTTTGATCAGATGGGATTATATCCAGTACATAAATTAAAGGCTATAGGTGTCGTTACACACAGATCCAGCACACAATGTAATTATACACTTAATTAGTCTGTAATCTGTCCCCAGAACTGTGCAAACAACACTGTTATTGTTGATACAAAGCTGGTCAAATTATTGATTTCTAATGATTGACTTGGCATTCCTCTTCATTCCTATTACATAAATCAGGACTTCCTAATTACCTGTCTGTCAAATGGTTCCAATACCAATTTGAACTTTTTGAATATTTAATACGACTGTATGATGAAATCATTGTACTGTTTGATCGATTCAGTTCTGTTAATAAGGTCAATGTATGTTATCTTGTTATTTTGAAATATTTTTCTGTGAGATAACGACAATCTAATATATTGTAACAGGTAGGGAGAAAATGTAATTGGCCAGACCAAGATTCAAACCCGGGCCCCCTTACAGACAGACCCAGCACACAATGTAATTATGCACCAAATGGACTCTAAATATAGTGGACAATGTCTAATAAAGTTTGCATTCAATTGATGCAGCAAATGGACTCTAAACGGTGGACATCTTTACTTGAAATTGAGGGAAAATACAAACAAACCTTCAAAATTCCAGATAAAATTGGTAAAAAATTATTAAATTTTAAAAAATCTTGTGATAAGCAGGTGTAAAAAAAATTTACTGCTGAATCCTGGGAGATTTTGTTTTTAATTGATCAGGCAAGGGCAACAACTTTTACTAAAAGCATTGTGTATTCCTTCACAGAGAGTGTGTGCACTATTATACCATACTTCCCTTGTATTCCATTACTGTATACATTTTCCCACTAAGACAACACTTTACACTTACATATCTTAAGGTATACACCTAAAACTACTCCGAGTTCAACAATACCCTTGTAAAAAAAATAGTTTGTATTTAAATTATGTCCTTGCGATGACAGTTGTATCTATATATCAAAGTGTTGTAATAATAAACAATGCCTGTTATCAAAAATCAGCAGTTCAATAGTCACAGCATGCTTTTAAAGTTTTATAAATTTAAAGTGCAGGAGCCAGCTAAATGGGCCTATATATTGATAAACATCACCATAAGGCACGGACAACTCCTACAAACTCAAATACCGAGTAATCTAAAACTGCTGTTTATTTTCAAGTATGTTTATTTTCCCCTGAAATCCCTTGTCTATATAGAATTTACACGCTTACGTGGAAATTACGTTTCATATTGTATGCTACGCGCAAACTCTAGATAGCTTATTAATTATACGCTTACGTGGAAATTACGTATCATATTGTATGCTACGCGCAAACTCTAGATAGCTTATTAATTATACGGAGTGGTGGGTGGTGGTTATTTTCCCCCCTTTTCTGAGGAAATCCTCTGATTGGCTCAATTTTCGAAAAATTGAAACACTCTAGGTTTGATCAAAAGTGACAGAAAATAATATTTTGGTAAGTTGGGTGAAGTGTTTTCCTCCCTTCCTTTTTTTTTTTTTTTTTTTTTTTGACCAATATTGTCCTCTGATTTCTGAGGAATTAATTCATCCCTGCAGCTTTGTAATTCATTTTTTGAAGATGAACGTCACATTACCATGAAAAAATGAACGTCATCCATAGAATGTTACACTACACGTAAATAAATTACATAAATCAATATAACTTGTAATCTAACATATGTTGGACAGGTGCGCGTTCGCGAATTTTCTTACCTCGTCTTTGTGTCCTGAAAATTTGGTCAGGTCCAATTGGTTTAAATCTCGTGGCCCTTTAAACATCTTTAACAAACTAACATCCTTCTTCTCTCTCCAACAAATTTCATATCATGTCTGTATATAACCCATTTCAAGAGCTATTTTACACTTCAATTTGATTAACCAGGCCAGGCATCGTGATTAGCATGTTTACACTGGAAACGCTGTCGCTGTGCTATTTACAGCATGCCGATCCCGACTCAATGTGTAACGTCGAAAAGGGAGCCTTGGTATATGGGTAAACGTTTCATAAATATGTCAGAATTTTAGTAATATACCTCATGAAATAAGATATTTCATTTCCACTGATGGATAAGAACACATGCAAAATCAGATCGATTGGAATTATTTAAAAATTTAAAAAAAAGTCAACTCAAACAGTATTTCTATGTCAGTATTACACGTTCGCAAATTCAGCTATTTATCTAGATTAATGAGTAAGGAATTTTTTTTTTTCTAAATGAGGAAGATCTTAAACGTTTTCACACGGGAATTCTAGAAGGTATCCATACGACAGATGTTTACATTTTTTTTTTTTTTTTTTTTAGTATTATTAAACTACAAAGGTAGATCTACTTTTAAGGGGAAGGGGTCATATGGAGCGCCAAATTAACATAAACTCAAATAATTGAAGATATCTTCAATTATTTGAAGATATCATCAATTCATTTGATGCGCGCAACAATTTAATTAAAAATCTCTTCAAATAATTAATGATATCTTCAATTCTGAATTATTGCGCGCATTAAATGAATTGATGATAGCATTAATTCTTCTGCTGAATTGATGCGCGCTTTAATTGAATTAATGATCTCTTCAAATGAATTAATGATATCAACAATTGAATTGATGCGCGCTACAATTCAATTGAAGAGAGCAATAATTGATATAATACGCGCATTAAATCAATTGATGAGAGCAATAATTGAATTGATGCGCGCATTAATTCATTTGATGAGAGCAATAATGGATTTAATGCGCGCATTAATTCAATTATTGCTCTCTTCAATTGAATTAATGATATCTTTAATTCATTTGAAGAGAGCAATAATTCTTTGAGAGAGAGAGCAACTATATGATTAAAGATATCTTCAATTCAACATATCCACTTGAATTGTTGCTCTCTTTAAAGGAATTGATGCGCGCATTAATTCCTTATACAAAAGCATTGTAAATAATTAAAGATATCTTCAATTGAATTAAAGAGATCATCAAATTATTTATACCGAGCTCTAACTCAATTATTGCGAGCAATATTTCTACGAAATTAATGCTCTCATCAATTGAATTGAAGAGAGCAATAATTGAATTAATGCGCGCATCAAATCTATTATTAATTCAATTGATGCTCTCGTCAATTGAATTGAAGAGAGCAATACTTGAATTAATGCGCGCATTAAATCAATTATTGCTCTCATTAATTCAATTGATGCGTGCATTAATTCAATTGATGAGAGCAATAATTGAATTGAAGCGCGCATTAATTCAATTGATGAGAGCAATAATTGATTTAATGCGCGCATTAATTCAATTAAAGAGAGCAATAATTGAATTGATGATATCTTCAAATAATTAAATATATCTTCAATTATTTGAGTTTATGTTAATTTGACGCTCCATAGGGTCAAGGCTTGATAGTGCGGATGAAAAGCGTTAACACAAATGAAAGGCGTAATTTATTTAATGCGAAACAAACACACGATGAACCGAATTAAAAACATAACACGAAGTTAAAATGCGCTGTATAACGCAAAAGAAGGCATGAGAACGCGAATCAAAGGCCAAAAGCATAGGCCCCTAATATTTTAACGCGTAATATTAAAGGGGAGCAAAGACATAATGACGTAAAGTTATAGGTCGTAATGATATATTTAGTATTGTTCGGACGGGACTTCTCACTCTTTCTATATTTAGTACTCAGAACAGAAGATTGTACAGATCCAGTAGGGGCAAAATTATTTTGTTTTCGTAGCTCCTCCAAAGCCCAATCATGACTCCCCCCCCTCCCCCCCCAAAAAAAAAAATCTACCACATATCGGCTAATTCTAGCGAGGAATATTTAGTTGATTTTTCTACAAATTATAGTTTGAAACATTAGTGCTTTATTTTTTTTTTAGCACATTTTCATTGAAGAAGTGTATCATTTATATGAATTTTGGCGCTTTCATTTATGGTTAATTTTCCTCATCTACCATGAAACCAATATTCCAGCGAGTCAAAATTCCCCGATATATATGGTATCATTTTTATTGTATATGTATAGGTTGTACATGTATAGATTTACCATATTTATCCATTAATATGTATACCATAATACATGTGTTGTGTAAGATAATCGTAACTTCTTTGCCTATTGGTTGGGAAAAATCTCGGTACCGTATACCAGTTTTGCATCAAAAAATGATTAGGACCCATGAATTTTCCCTGAAGGGGTGTGAGGGTGTCATTAGTGGAAACTAGAATACTCCAGTCGATCACGAAAGAGATATTTTAAAAAAACACTAAACCATGTATTTCGTTACGTAATTACGTAATTACCGTATACTGTTTTTGTATTTGCATTATTCGCTTTATTACGCTTTTGATTGATTCGCGTTATTACGCTTTTGGTTCGTGTAAAATTATATGTGTGTATATATATATATATATATATATATATATATATATATATATATATATGCTTTTGAAAAAAAAAAAAAAGATGTTCTGTTTGAAATGATTCTCGTAGACATTCCTCCCTACAAGTACTAAAATAGACAGACCAACAAAAAAAAAAAGGGGGGGGGGGATCGAAGTTCATCTTTTACAACTATTTCGTACAAATGTTCATCTTTCACTATACCGATGTATCTGCTAGTTATGACTAGAAATACATATCTTGGTCATGTATCCCTTACATTCAATGTATTTCATGATTGTAAAATGTTTTTTATAACCAAAAATCATTTTTTTGATTTCACATAAGAAAAAAAAAAAGGATAAAAGCCGAATAGGACTACCCCGAGAGAAAAAAGAAAAAGAAAAGAAAGGCGTTATACATGTAATGTAAAGTAAAAAGGCAATCTGATTAAAATCAGATCTTTGATCCGCTCCGTTATTTTTATATCGCTACATAAAGCGACATAACAATAACGGAGCGAATCAAAGATCTGAATTTAATCAGATTGAGTAAAAAGTCGTATTAACGCGAAACAAAAGGCGTTATAACGCGGATAAAGTCTAAATAACGCGAAGTAAAAAGGCGTTAAGGTATTCAATGTATAATGACCATATTTCATATCTAATAAATGGATAGTGGAATATTTGTAATCATGGTATCATTTTGAAGGGTTCATCAAATAAAAATAATCCACCATAGGAATTTTCGAAATTTTGTTTACTGCTTGATTTATTTCACCTAGAATTTAACGTTGAAGTACATGTATATGGGAAAAGCATGTTTTATTACAATATTTTAAAAACAAATTCTATTTTCATAATTATCTCTTGGTAGAAAGTTACATACAGTTTTTATGAAAATATGAAATAAAATTAATCAATGACCGCACACAGTTTTAGAAAATGAGATTTTTCTTATTTTTACAAAGGACAGACAACTTTTCCAAAAAGTCTTAAGTGCAAAAAGGTCAGCTTCTAATCATTTACCAGTCATGTGAATTTCATCTGCTTCACTTTCATCATTATTTAACAATAAACTTTTATGTTGATCTAAATCCTTCAAAATTGTTCATTATCCTTTCATTATACATGGAATACCTTAAAACGCCTTTCAGAACTAGCGTATAAATAACGCGTTTCAAAAGGCCGAATCAGAGGACGTTATGACGCAAATTGAAAGGCGTCATTGCGTCTTTGAAAGGCATTATAATGCGAGCTGAAAAGGCGAAATAACGCAAAAAATGCAGGCAAGATAGGAAACCCTTAGAACTATCGTTTTCCGCCCTCAGTATGGGACTGTATGGATACCCCCCACCCCCCAGGGTGGGGCCACATTTCAGACCTTTCCAATGATTGAATATGGGTTGATCGAATGGAACAAAACAAAACTGCTAAAGGGCTAGAGAACCGTAACAGGGGTCACACAGGCCTATATAACGGTAATTGAGCTTAATTAAAAGTATCCACTTTTAAATCATGTAGGTCATAATGAAGGTTAATAACAACGTAATCGTTGAAGAGTCCACAAAAGGATAGAAATACTAATGATAATTCAATATGAATGAGTTAATATATGAATGAAATTTCTTTGTTGCTAAATCATAACTCGAGATACAGCTACAGTCTATGGAAAAAAGCATTCGTACAGTCACGCCATTTTTCAAACGTGTTTACGTTGCGGGTTATCTCGCTTTGCACAGACATGAGTTATCCTTTCACCGATGATTTATTTATAAAGTCAAAGGTCATTAATGTGACTTGGCGTAAAGATGTTTTTTGACGTCTGCAACTCTACATGGAAGCAAGGCAAGGTAGTGATTAGAAAACATGGGTTGTAATCATCTGAACTCAAAAAAGGCTGCAAAGAAAACATCGTAGCATTAGTTCAGGGCGGTAAAAGTTTCGGGGAAGTTGAAATATTATTAAAAATTCCTATATCAACTGTGTAAATTTATTTACAAGTGCTTGGAAAAAGTTTCGAGAGCGAGGTCTACAACAGATAACAAGCAGAGAAGTGGACGAAAGGAATTAGTGGATGAACGCACAGAACGGAGACTTGTTCGACAGACACGGGCGGATAGAAAAGGACCACTGTCGGACGTTACAAGAAAATATAATGAAAATTACGTACAATGCAAATATTTCAAAGAAAGAAATGGATACTGAATATGTGTTTGTATAAAGAAAATACGGCCCGGGTTGCCAATCGTGTAAAATGTGTGCAATGGTGCGCGGGTAAAATAAACTGAGCCATGGAAAATGAACGGAAAAGGTCATGCTTTTCTGACGAGTGCTAGATTGCTGTTGACTGTCGAGCATGTGTATAGAGAAGAAGTGATGAATCTTGACTGTCAGACTGTATCCCCCCCCCCCCCCCCCGAAATAGGTAAAGGAATTTGGGTGTGCATTAGGTGTCACATCTTCGCTAGCCAAGGGTTTACGATCCGCTCCGCTTCTCTACTAACCCTTGGCAGATTTAGTGCGATTTTCGTAGCTTTCAGTGGCGCCCTCTAGCGGAGGAGAGAACAAACCTGTTTGGATTACATCATGCTTATCCAATGAAAATGCGTGTTTCAGCTACTGTTTAAAAGTTGTTTAGAAATGGCTGCGCTCAGAGAGTAACGCAATGAGGTATGCAAATCATTCAAAATATTAATAATAAATTTAACTATCTCTTAATTGCATACTTGAAAAAGAAATCAGTGAGAATAATATGTTGTACGGTGTGACCGTTGAGACGAGCGAAGCCCATTAACATCCTGCAACACGACTTTTATCCGCCTCTTCATTTAACGCGGGAAATATAACGCGCTTGATGTAAACAGTTACAAATTGTGACGTCATATTAGCTGCAATGTTTTTTTCTTCTCTCGAACCAAGCAAAAACAAAATGTTTGAAGCTATGAGAAAGCTTGTATGGAATTTAAAAACGTTTATGGTACTTTCTAAACAATCTAATTATTTTAATTACGGGTTTGTCAATGAGGTATACCGCAGTGACGGTGACATTTTTTCGGAAGCATTATGGGTGATACTCATCTTTTTTCGGCTGATGAAGAGCAAATCACGTGACTCATATGTGTAATCATTGGAGCGAGCTCGTCGCGTCGCTTCGCTCGCTATTATTTAGAAAAATAAACATGTGTGAACCCATGACATATATGTAGTCGTTGTGTCTCCGTCTAAAAATAACCCCACGTGTGTAAGGTGAATTCCAAATTGAAGAAAATAGCTCTGACGCAACTCTAAATCTGGGATAGATAGAACATAAAACAACGAATGACAAAAGATGTTTAATAATATGATTACGGTGTGACCGTTGGGGCGAGCGCAGCATATCTGAATACATTTTCAAAAAATTTATATTGAAAACAAGGAAAACTGATCTGGTTCACTGTCAATACGTAGGATTACTGTTTTGCTCTTCTCGCCAATGTAGGAACCAGTTTAGCGGGAAATGCAACGAGCGTGTTGTGACGTAGCCTGGTAGTTGTGACGTGACTGTTTACATTTCTTTAGACAATATTTTAAAAAGAAAGGGGGAAGAATATGATTGTCATCCTTTCCTTTCAAATAAGAAAGGTTTGTAATAGCGAGCGCAACGAGCCAGCGCTCCGCGCTGGCTCGTACTGCGAGCTCTAATGACTAGAGCGCGGGAAATAATCCGAGCTAAATCTCAACCTCTAACAAGAATTTTTTTTTTGACGCCAATCCCAGAAGTCCCTCGTACAAAATGGCGGATGGTTCGATTCGTAAAATAATAATTAAAAAAATCTTTGAAGTATTACAAACCTTTCTTATACTGGTTCCTACATTGGCGAGAAGAGCAAGACAGTAATCCTACATATTGACAGTGAAAGAGATCAGTTTTCCTTGTTTTCAATATAATTTTTTTGAAAATGTATTCAGATATGCTGCGCTCGCCCCAACGGTCACACCGTAATCATATTACTTCAAAGATTTTTTTTATTATTATTTTACGAATCGAACCATCCGCCATTTTGTACGAGGGATTTCTGGGATTGGCGTCAAAAAAAAATTCTTGTTAGAGGTTGAGATTTAGCTCGGATTATTTCCCGCGCTCTAGTCATTAGAGCTCGCAGTACGAGCCAGCGCGGAGCGCTGGCTCGTTGCGCTCGCTATTAAACTTATGGTACGGTACTGTAGTAAATAAAATGCACTTCTTTACGCAGATATGAGTCTGAACTGCGCACGTGGCATCATTTGTTTGGATATGTACAACTGTATTTGATACACGGCCGAGTGACAGTTGTAGGTATTTAAATTCCTTTGTTTTGCACGTGATCTAACGTAACACGTTCTCTGATTGAGCAGTGAACTTTCCCTGCGTCCAATCATATGCTGAAAGTTGAGGCTACGAAAATCGCACTAAATCTGCCAAGGGTTTGTAGAGAAGCGGAGCGGATCGTAAACTCTTGGCTAGCGAAGATGTGCGTGTCATGGCGTTGGTACTCTTTGTTGAGAAAAATGACAACATTAAATCTGAAAAATGCATGCATAATCACCTGATTTAAGTCCCATAGAAAGCATTTGGGTGAAAATTAACATTAAATTCTGGTGATGAACTGTATCAAAAAATTCCAACGTTTTCGATAAACAAAATGGCCGCCATCACCCGTGCAAATACTTTTGTCCACAGTCTTGTTGGTATCAAACATTCTGTGCAATATCGTACACTATATCATACTATTCAACGAACACCATTTATACCTTTATATCATTTATACCTTTCATAGCAGTATTACGCCTTCCTGTCGCATTATAACATCTACTTTAATACCCCTTTACATCGCGTTATTACGCCTTTAATTTACATCAGTAGGCCCATCCTTTACGTTATTACGCCTTTAATTTACATCAGTAGGCCCATCCTTTACGTTATTACGCCTTTGATTTACATCAGTAGGCCCATCCTTTACGTTATTACGCCTTTAATTTACATCAGTAGGCCCATCCTTTACGTTATTACGCCTTTGATTCGCGTTATTACGCCTGTCTTTCGTCTTGGGTCGTAAGCGGAGTGTCGCGAATTCGAGCCCCGCTCATTCCACTGCCGCATTAAACCTAAGACATAAACATAGGAAGTGATTGCTCCTTAGCCAAACGCTTGTCATTTCGAAGTGGGTGTCATGGATCTTGGATGAAACCTTAAAACCGGAAGCTCCGTGTCGCGGCAACCGTTGGGACATAGGATCCTGTGATGCTACGGCCCTTAGCGTTAAGCCTAGTTATAGATATGTGTTACTGTAGCTCTCAGTGTGTGTGCAAAATTCTCAGAGGGATGTAACACAAACAAAGGCTTCCTCCCAAATAGAATTGACGTCGTTGATTTGACCACGATGCCATATATGTATCTAAAGTCGAGAGAAGAGATTTATTAATGATACGTTTAGATACCATAATCGCAAAACTCCCGTGGGGATCCGGGTTAGATTAGGTCCTCAGTACCCCTTGCTTGTCGTAAGAGGCGACTAAATGGGGCGGTCCTTCGGATGAGACCGCAAAAACCGAGGTCCCGTGTCACAATCAATCAATAATCGCAAAACAAGATTAAAGCTTTGGGTTTTTTTATTGGATCAGCATGTCCCCTTTTTTCTCATTGTTTCCAAGTATATTTACAAAGGGAGGAGAAGCTTTCTATAGATATAAATTGTGAAAATGAATACGTGTCGTTAATGAGAGCTTCACCGTTGAGTGCATACATTGTAGGTGAAATTGACGTGTGGTAGTGCTTTGATATCAGAAACAATCGCCACATATAAATCACAAAATAGAATTGGACTTGCCACTATTTCTATTGAAAAGCAAACCATTAAGTGTATTGATATAGCTTTTTGTACATGGTAGCATTATTGATCGTTTAAATCACAATAATAATAAAGCCTTTATTTATCCAGGATTACATATCTAGCAATAACGCTAGTTTTCAATATGGTCCTGTATATGACATACATACAGACAGATATTAGTAAAAGAAACACAGATTAAAAGAAGTAGAATACATATAAACTTAAGAAATAATTATGAATGTAAGATAAATAGGAACAAAATGAAGCTTAAAAAGTATGGTGATAATCCCTAAGATAATTTCTCTTAAAACACGCAACACTTGTTGAGTTTCTTATATTTTGACTCAAGGCATTCCACACTGTGCTCCCTGAAATGCTGAAAGATCTTCTATAATATTCTGTTTTTGCCCTGGGTATATACAATATATTTGAATAAGAATTTCTAGTTTGCCTCTGACTGACTTCTGATACATATTTAAAAGCATTTAAATAATCTGGCATTGAACCATGTAAAACTTTATACACTAAAATGACTTTTCTATAGACAAAGTAATCTGATAGAGGCAACCAGTTAAGTTCTGTAAACATGACATTAGATGGTGTTTCAAAATTTCTGATGTTAAGAATTACCCTTGCAGTTCGTTTTTGCAATATAAAAAGCTTATTCACATTTTAAGCATTTCTTGGATTGCTCCATATAGTACAACAATATGTAAAATGTGGAAAAATCATAGTATTAAAAATCTTCAGCAGTGCATCTTTGACATAAAATATCTTATTCTTCTTAAAATGCCAATACCCTTGGAAATCTTGTTCATAAGTGATTCTATATGACTTTTCCAGGACAAAGTTTCATCAATAATAATACCAAGTAATTTTGACTCCTGAACACATTCTATGACATGGTTATTCATCACTAAATTTAATTTTTTATACTTTGATAATTTTTGTGCCGATCTAATAAGCATACATTGAGTTTTAGACAGGTTTAAGCTTAATTTATTTTCCTTAATCCACATTATACTGCGCTGAAGATCTTCGCACATCTTTGACTCAATGTTTTCCACTGACTTATCTGTTACATCTTGTGAAGTATCATCTGCATACATATTTACATGGGAATGTTTCATGATACCTGATTCAACTATTAAAAGTTGACAAGATTGTGACCAAATCAGACGAAAAGCTGACAAATCATGAAAAACATGCATTTCAAATTAGTTTTGATCGTTTGTATTTTTCACTCTGTGTACTCCTACAATGTCACTGACGAGGGGCGGCTAATCACGGATTTGTTCTCTAACTACAATAGAGACCTTCGTGCTGGAAATGACAGGGATTACCCACTGAAAGTGTTGATGAATTTGTTTCTGTTTGCAATAAAAGAATTTGTGAAGGCGAGCAGCAAATTCACAGTAAATGGCGTGTTTTCAATCACTTGGCGAGATGGACGTTTATCCTGGGATCCAGCGACGTACAATAACATCATGGATACACAAGTGTTCCAGGATAAAGTATGGGTACCCAACATCGTGACTGTAAACCCATTCGAAGAGGCCTACGGACTCGGAAGTAATCTCGTCCAGGTTTCCGTGCATAATGACGGATCCTGTTTGTGGACAACCATGCAGTCTTTTGAAGTTATCTGTGACGCAGATGTAAGGTATTATCCTTTTGATAAGCAATACTGTGCACTCAGGTTTGTTGCTTATTCTTTGGGAGTAGGTTGGTTAAATCTATCTTTCTCAGATTCTAAGGTATTTTTAAGAAATTATGAAGAAAGTGGGTTATGGGAATTCGAGGACACGACCAACGATTGTTAAGTAGAGGGCTCCACATATGTAGTAGTCGGGCTGCACCTAAAACGGAGATCTACTTACTACCTAGCGAGTCTCATACTTCCTATGACAGTCATAGCCATTTTGCAGGCATTCGTTTTCCTCCTTCCCTATGAGGCTGGTGAGAGGGTCGGGTTTTCCGTGACCATTCTTCTGACAAGCGTGGTTTTCCTGACCATCATTCAGGGGAAACTTCCCGAGGCGTCCGAACCAAATATTTTTGTTCTCGGATTTCTTTTGTTTGGATATGTGATTTTAGGAGCAGTTGTTACTCTGTGTGTGATTCTCAGTGCAAACATCCACTCGTTTAAGGAGGGCTCCTATATCCCAAATTGGTTAAATTTTTTATGTTGTTTGAAAGCAAACACAGTGGATGGCGTGCTTTCATCTAAAGGTGATATGAAAGTTGCACCAATGGAGGAAGAAATGGACGAAGCATCTCCATCATGTTTTTGGAATGATGTAGCCAAAGGGTTTGACAGATTCTGCTTTATTTCTTCATTGCTTTTGTATGCAATTCAACTAATTGTTTATTTCTGGTTAACAGCCTGAACATTCCCACCAGATTTTAATTATTTGATTAATGCGTGCATAATATCCTATCAACAGTATACAATTCTAACGAGCACCAATCCACCAAACAAAATTACAAATGATATTGATATATTTTGAGATCATGGGCTAGTTTGCTTTCTTTTCATGGGAAGAAATTAATGAAATATACTATATGTTACAGGTGTGCTTTCAAAATGGACGAAATGCTTCAAAATTTTGTATTGCCATAGTTATATCGTGCGGTGTGGTTGGTTGGTTGGTTGAATTGTTTATCGTCGCTCTTGAGAATATTTCACTCATATGGAGACGTCACCTTTGTCGGTGAAGGGCTGCAAAATTTAGACCTCTAATCAGTGCTTATGGCTTTGGAGCGGGGAGGGATCTTTATCGCGCCACACCTGCTGTGACACGGGACCTCGGTTTTTGCGGTCTCATCTGAATGACCGCCCCATTTAGTCGCCTCTTACGACAAGCAAGGGGTACTGAGGACCTATTCTAACCCGGATCCCCACGTGCGGAGTGGAAGTGGATGGAACAGGAGTTTACCTTTACTACATTAATATGTATTCTTCACTTTCCCAGAATGCAATATGGTCTAAATATGGTCTAAAGTAGATTTTTTCATTTATATGTTGTTTTACAACCTATTTAAGAATTTCTACCTCCTATGGGGACAAACTGTACACAGGAAGCCACAGAGTTTGATGTCTTGCACGGCGATCAAGTCCGAAGCAGAGAGGGTTATTTATCGTGTGAACACACACCATGATACGGAACCTCCGTTTTCAGTGATATCCGAAAGAGCCATTAATTTTGCCTCCGATAGTTACCAATTTTAAAGGTTTTTAATTTGACTCGACCACTTAAAGAAAGCAAGGAGAATATTTTTAAATGGATATTTAAGAAATGAATTTCATTTTTAAAGAGATTATAGAGAATATTACTTGCCAAAATCCATATTATATGTCATATCAGACTGAGTGACCCCATATCAGCCCGAGGGCCAAAGACCCGAGGGTTGATATGGGGCTCGAGGGCTGATATGACATATGATATGGATTTTGACATGCAATATTCTATTTATCAGACTGAGTAACCCCATATCAGCCCGAGGGCCAAAGACCCGAGGGTTGATATGGGGCTCGAGGGTTGATAGGACATATGATATGGATTTTGGCATGCAATATTCTATTTATCAGACTGAGTGACCCCATATCAGCCCGAGGGCCAAAGACCCGAAGGTTGATATGGGGCTCGAGGGTTGATAGGACATGATATGGATTTTGGCATGCAATATTCTATTTATCAGACTGAGTGACCCCATATCAGCCCGAGGTTTGATGCAATGTTCTATTTATCATATACTACGCTTTTTAAATGCATAGATATCGTATACGATTTTTAATTTGATCAGAGTCCGGGAGCAATTTTATAAAATTTTATACTTTTCATCACATGAGGGTTACTGTTTTAGCATTTTAAAGGTACATCAAGGAATATGTGGTACATTACGTTACTATGGTACAATAAAAACTTGATGCAATGATATTCTGGTACTCGGTGCAGAATCGGCATAATCATTACCAAGTATATGATAAATAGGGTATGAACTGTGAAGTTTCATGGCATTAGCGGTTCATGAAAAGTATGCCGGTGTGTAGCTTTGCAGTTCATACCCTGATGAAGTTTCAAAAATGAAATTTATTTCTTATACTTACATTCTGCTTTCGTTTCTGTTGGTATTCCCAGCCGTTAAAATAAACATACTATAGCTATCAAGATTCATTGTCGGTATTTAAACATGCTATAGCTATCAAGATTCATTGTCGGTATTTAAACATGTTATAGCTATCAAGATTCATACTCGCCTACAACTGTAGCGCGATCATGAGGAAATGGCTATTATTACAATTTGTAAAGATATCAAAGGCAAAGCATCGGAAGTGTAAACATATGTCAATATTGTAAGCACATTTAGCATCACAAGATCTACCGTGTCACCACGTATAATGGCAAAACAAACCTTTCTTTCGAGTGTCGGCAAGTTGCTCTTGTATGATTGTAGGAAATGGTTATATATGTAAACATAAATTGTGAAATAAAAATGGATAAAAAATTCGATAGTGGTAATGAACCACTCTTGAATTATGTCCATTCATTACCAATCTGATCAAAATCAGATCTTTGATCCGCTCCGTTATTGTTATGTCGCTACACACAGAGCGGATCAAAGATCTTTGTTTAGCGACATAACAATAACGGAGTGGATCAAAGATCTGATTTTAATCAGATTGGTAATGAATGGACATAATTCAAGAGTTCCTAGTACTGCACGCTGATGCTGAATCCAATTCGATATTGGTAACAGTTGCAATTTAAAATAACATAATACAATAGAAATGGAAATTGTTTGTCTCGATTTTAATAGAAAAATGGAAGCTTTATAAAGCGATTTGTATATTGATATAACTATTGTAAGTAATTGTGGCAAAGTAATGATCGCTTCTAATAGCATTACACAAAAGAAAATCAATGGATCCAATTTCAATTTCTCTTTCACCATGATGCTGCCGAGAGGGTTGACTTTTCCGTGACCATTCGTCTGATAAGCGTGGTTTTACGAGACATTTCCCAAGGCATCCGAACCAAATACAGTGTATTTCTGTTCTCCAATTGTTTACTCAGTAAGAACATCCACTCATTCACAGAAGCCACCCATATGCCAAAATGGTTAAAATTTTCATGTTCATTGAAAACGAAATAGACCTTAAGTTTTCATCTACAAGTGCAATGAGAGTCACAGCAGAGGGGGGAGAAGAATTCCTATGGAAGGATGTAGCCAAAATATCTAATAGATTTTGCTTTGTTTCCTGGTTGGTTCTGTATGCAATTCAAACAATTGTTTATATTAATTTAACAGCTTGACCACCCGTATACACCATATTTTGATTGTGCAGTGGCCTGTGTATGATCTACACTTTGTAGATGATATTATGTAAACAATATACTTGCCATTGTATTTTATTTTACTTGTATTACAATGTTGGATGTCTCATCTCCCCTTTCTTAGAAAAATACTAGTTAATGAAATCATACCAAACTCATTGTATGTTTGGAATACATGAGTGTGGTTGTTTCATACGAATTGTTTTAGTGATAATTGACGACACCCGTTATAGAAGAGATCGCCCGATAGTTGTTTATCAGCGATGACTTGCTAGATGTTGGTTGTATAATGTTTAACGTCCCATTCAAGAATTTTTCGCTTGTATGGTGACTTCACTATTGTCGGTGAAAGGCTGAAAAATTTAGGCCCATGCTCGGCGCTTACGGCCTTTGAACAGGGAGGGCTCTTTATCGTGCCACACCTACTGTGATACGGGTCTCGGTTTTTGCGGTCTCATCCGAGGGACCGCCCCATTTAGTCGCCTCTTACTGAGGTCCTATTCTAATCCGGGTACTCACGGGATTAGATGATATAAAAGGAAAATTATGCAATGAAAATTAGAAAATACATAAAGCAAATGAAAAATATCTACATACACAATCAATTCAGAAAAAGGCGAGGACATCTAATTACGTCATTATCAAAATCCAGCACCCGGAGGTCAGAAGTCAGATTAAACTGTCAACCGTCTAATGTTATCTTTAAAAAAAAAGGATAGTGGAAGTTGGGAATATAGCTATCAACATTGTCTAGTGGGGAGGTCAGATCTAGAACATAGTCCAGATGTCAGATTTTTTTTTTTTTTTAAAGAATTAGCGAAGTTTATTCATACTTCAAAGTGCCCTTACAATGTTCCAGACATTCGGGCGCATGTCTTGATAACAAGAAAACATTGATATATATATATATATATATATATATATATATATATATATATATAATCGCATCACAATATATTACAAATTTTTTCAAACATATCATTGAAATCTATATGTAGCTTTTTGTATACATGAGAGTACATCTTTAAAGAAGCTTAAACATGCATGTATATATTTTCGGTACTTTCTTCAATTTCTTTGATTCTACAGTACATCTTGTATTTGTAAATAACAGTTGCTATAGTAGAAATTACGTTATTCAAAATGACAATTCTGTGGTTGTTTTTAAGATAAAATCCAATAAGAATGTGTTTCCATTTGATGTCAAATTTGACAACCTTTGACGTTATTTCCCATATATGCTTTACATTTTCACAAAAATAAATCAAGTGTTCATTGTCTTCAACATTTTCTTTACAAAATTCACACATGTTTGATTCGGTTTTCTTTATTTTCATGAGAAAAGATTTGTTACATAGAAGATTATTGAGAAGTTTAAATTTAAATTCTGCTACCTTTTTTTCATACATATCTACGATTTTGTTTTTGTAAATGAGACTCCAGGAGGGTTTATTAATATTTAAAGTTCTGCTATAGTAGGATTGATACAGGGGGGTATGAAATTTCCTTTGAACAAAAATGGTATACATCTTTTTCGATGAAATATCAGTTATTTCAAGAGGTTTTTTCATTGATGTAATTTCAAAGATGAGTTTCAAGCTCAGGTTTTGATAGGGTAAATCTTGAAAATTCAAATTTCTTAGCTTTATAAAAATATTACTCATGATTTTGTATTCGCATAAAATATTTCTTTTTCTCTTAAGATTATCGTAAAACCATTCAATGGGTTTAATACCATTTTCATCAACAATATTAACCACATATCTTAAACCACTTTGTATCCAATTTTCAAAAAATACACATTTTCCTTTATATTGAAAAAGTTTGTTACATCACAATGGTTAACATAGAACTTCATACAATTTCATATCATTGATGTCCTGGCATCTTTTGCATGAATTGAAAAATATGAATAATTCAGTATAGAACATGTTGAAATTGCTAATTAGTTCAAAATCATTCACAACTGTAGCATTTGTTTTCAGTATATATTCGATATCAATATTTCTTTCAATACAAAAACTATTTAAAAAATCTTTTAAACTGGCATTGGAGTAATATATCTTCTTCACTCACGCTGCCTTTAATGACTTTATTTTGGATTCAATATCAACTAGATTGATACCTCCTTTAGATATTTTCCCAATCATCGTATTTCTTTTTATTCTGTCCTTTTTGTTCCAAATAAAATGAAAAAAATTTTTACTAAGAAGTTTGATTGTTTGATCTTTTGGATAATCGAGTATAGATGCTGTATATATAAATTTTGATATATAGCAAGATTATTGATCAGACACACCTTTCCAAAAATTGTTAATTTTCTTTTTTTCCACGATTCAAAAAGCTTTTCTACATCATCTATCTTTTTTTGTCCAGTTATTTTTTTAACATAAATCTTTGTCATGCCCAATATGTATACCTAATACCCTTACACATGTGTCATTCACTGTAATACCATCTATATCTGCATATTGACCTTTCAGTGGTCCTAATAAAATGCACTCTGTTTTTGAAAGGTTTAATTTCATACCAGAGAACTTACTAAAAGTATTGATTTCACTAATCGCTGATTTTACAGAAGTAATATCTTTCAAAGGTAATGTACAATCGTCAGCATGTTGTAATGTTTTTACTTCACAATTCATACCTTTCTTTTTAAAACCATGTATTTCGTCATTATGACGTAATCTAATAGACAGTATTTCAGCAACAAACAGAAACATTATCGCCGAGATCGGACACCCTTGACGGATGCCTCGCATCATTGTACATCGTCTTGAGAGCCAATTATTATTTTTAAGTCTAAAAACAGGATTTTTGTATAGAATTTGAATCCATTTGATGAATTCTTGACCAAAATTAAAGCACTCTAGTGTTTTTATCATAAATGTCCATTCGACAGAATCGAACGCCTTTTGAAAATCTAGTAAAAGTAAAATTACCTCTTCATTATTATTTTCACAATATTAAAAAATGTCAACAATAAGTCTAGCATTCATACCAATATATCGGCCTTTTATGTAGGCAGACTGATCTTTTGATATAACATTTTCCAATATTTTTTGTAATCTTTTTGCTAATACAAAGGCTAAAATCTTATAATCTGTATTGGTAAGGCTGATAGGTCTATAATTATTCAGGTGTCTTTTATCTCCCTTTTTATACAATAGTGAAATGACAGATAAACGTTGTGAATACGTAAGTGATTCTTTTTCATATGAACTTTTCATGCAAGAATAAAAATGACTCTTTAGCTCATTCCAAAATTTCTTATAAAACTCTGATGGTATTCCATCTGAACCAGGATATTTGTTCTCCTTCATATCAAATAAGGCATCTGTATATTCATCAAGATCTGGAAATTGGTTTAACATATTCTTGTCATTATCGCTTAAAACATTCTCAAAAATTGTATTTTGTAAATAATCATTCAATTCACAATTTTCGTTTTCTTTTTGATTTGTATATAATTTTTCATAAAAGTCACACATGGTTTTCAAAATATCTTCATCTTTATGTATAACTTTATTTTTCTCATTGAACAATTGCTTAATTGTGTTTTTGGACTGACGACTCTTTTCCAAACGCATAAAATATGCTGAACTCTTTTCACCATTTTCAATCCAATTAGCTCGTGATCTTATTTGAGCACCAACTGCTTTTCGATCAATTAAAACATTTAGTTCATTTTCAAGATTTCTTTTTTCGTTCATGTCTATTAAAATGAATCCATATTTTCTATACTAAATATTTTGTTCTCAATATACCTTATTCTTTCTTTGATTTTTTTGTTTACTCGTAATGAAAAGCTGATACAAAAAGATTTGATACAATATTTCAAATTTTCCCACGATACTTGTGGGTCTGCACTAAAATTATCAAATTTTTTAATATATGATTTCATGTCCAAAACAAAACTTTCATCTTGCAGTAAGGATATATTAAATTTCCAGTAACCTGGACCTCTCTCGTTCTTATTCCTTAATATATGTAATGACAAGCATCGATGATCGCTCATTCTAGTGCCATTTGAATGAGTACCGGGTATTCGTCTAATACCAACACCTTTGATTTCATAGATAAAAAGCTTTGTGATAAATATGTAATCAATACGACTTCTGGGGGCGTCGCTTGCATCACACCAAGTATATCCAGTTTTGTCTGGATGCAATTCATTCCATATATCACATAAATTTAAGTTAAGTAAGCATTTACTCAAAATATTGCTACATTTATCATGAGAGTACATCTTTAAAAAGCTTTAACATGCATGTATATATTTTCGGTACTTTCTTCAATTTCTTTGATTCTACAGTACATCTTGTATTTGTAAATAACAGTTGCTATAGTAGAAATTACGTTATACAAAATGACAATTCTGTGGTTGTTTTCAGATGTCAGATATAGCCGTCAACATAATCAAATTTATGAAGAAATTTAAAGAAAGGCGAAGATAGCGAACAGTGATCAATCTCATAAATCCCACAGGAATACAAAATAAAATGTTGGGCAAAACACAAACCCCTGGACACACCAGGGTTGGGATTAGGTACCTAGGAGGAGTAAGCATCCCCTGTCTACCGATCGCACCCACAGTGAGCCCTATGTCTTGACCAGGTAAACAGAGTAATCTGTAGTCAAAATCACTGTGCCAATAACGACCTAACAATCGGTAGGAAACACGTCAAACAGCATTTGACCCAATGATAGGTTACACAGGCAAACTAGATCATTATAACGACCATAGAATTTGCGAAATGTTGACTTTAAAAGAGACTGTTAAAACCCCTGTAACATCAACTTGTTTGTCTGTAACTTGTCTCGATTTAAAACTGATCATACGCAAAACGAGCTCTTGCGTATAGAATCAGTTGAGAGATATAAACACCATATGCAGGTGATAATGAAATATTGCTACATAAGTATGGGAAGTTGACGATGGAGAATATGAAATCATCTTGTCAAGGTCAGAAAATAAGATTAAGCGATCAATATGGTGTAGTTTTCTACAGTAAATTTGCTTGTTCCCAATGCAAGGTGAAGATAACGAACAGTGATCAATCTCATAACTCCTATAAGCAATACAAAATAGATAGTTGGGCAAACACGGACACCTGGACACACCAGAGTTGGGATCAGGTGCCTAGGAGGAGTAAGCATCCCCTGTCGACCGGTCACACCCGCCGTGAGCCCTATATCCTGATCAGGTAAACGGAGTTATCCGCAGTCAAAATCAGTGTGCCAAGAACAGTCTAATAATCGGTATGAAACACGTCAGACAGAATTTGACCCAATGCGAGGTTGTATTGACGAACTAGATTGTTATAACGACCATAGAATTTGCGAAATGCTGACTTCAATCGAGAGTGTTGAAACCCCTGCACCATCAACTTGTTTGTGAGTAGCTTACTTCTATTTAAAAACTGACTATAAGCAGAACAAGATCTTGCATATCGAATCAGTTGAGATGTATGAACACCACATGCAGGTGATAATGGAATATTGCTACATAAATATGGGAAGTTGACGATGGAGAAGGTGAAATCATCCCGTTTGTCATACAGTTGAGTTGTCAGTTTGCCGTTAATGTCTACTTTCAATAAAATATCTAAGTATGAAGCAGAAGTGGACGACTCTGTGGTGTCCTTTATTTCGAGCTCACAGGGAAATATCAAATCGACATATGAATGAAAGCTATTATTATTAATAGACAAAACGTCATCGATATATCTAAATGTCGAATTGAAGGCCACAGCGAGAGATTTTTTCTTCTCGCGTTGAAGTTTTTGAATAAATTCGGCTTCATATGAATATAGAAACAGGTCAGCTAACAAAGGAGCACAATTCGTGCCCATGGGAATTCCAACAGACTGTTGGAAGACCTGATCACCAAAGACCACGAAGATATTGTCAATGAGGAACTCTAGCATATTTTTTATTTCAACTTCAGAGTACTTGTGCGTGGAATCAGAGTGGTGTTTAACAAAGTAAGTTTTTGAATGACTGATCACTAGATATGAATATTTCCGTTTTTGTTGAAGAAGCAACTGTCTATGATGTCAAAAAGTCTAGTCTTTAATTTATCGTGAGGAATGATCGTGTATAGTGTTGAAAAGTCATAAGTTTTAATGTTATTGATTTGGGAAAAATTCTGCGATTTCAAGTTTACTAAAAGTTCTTTAGAATTTTTTAGAATCCACATTTGATTAACATCACTTCTGGTATATGTAGTCGCACAGTACGTTTGAAGTTTCTCCTTCACAGCTGTTAATATTTTCGTGAGGAGAAAAGATAGGGGCTTAATAGAGCACTTACTGGATCCAGCAATGTATCTTTGTAAGGGTTTTTATGTAGTTTAGAAATCCAGTATAGGTACGGTAACTCATATTCATTCGACCCAATTGACTGGGATATTAAATGTGTCTAAAACTGAAGCATGGTTTTGAAGAATTTCATCTTTTGAAAGGGCAGTTGGGGTATATGTATGATTACCAAAAGTGGAATTAATGCCAAGTTCGTTTACAATACAACTAGTTTTGTCAGCTGGAACCAAAACATATTCCTCATGTAACATATCTAATTCTTTTATCACTTCTGGTTTACTAGACACACAGAAGGATAGATGGTACGTACTTTTGTTTTCATGTGTCTAATGCGGGATTTTAATATCCCTCTTACGCTTTTAACACATTCTGACATTGTATCAAGTTCTTCGTTTTCATATTTAGCCCATCGTCTGGCATAATCTTCGACAGAATTCATAATAGAGATGAAGTTCTGTCGCCAATTAAAAGACCGATGTTCTCTGTATTTAGGACCTTTTAGAATAAGTGATTTGAGGTCCTCATGCCTTTGAATTTTATGACAATATTATATCTAAAGCAGAGACAAAAGTTTAAAATGGATGTATGTAAATTGATTGAACAACTGTATTGTCTTGTATTATTCAGTATATGAAGAAGTGTCAAGTTACAAATTATCACGACAAAACAACAAAGTAAACTTGACCTGTTTCTCTTTGTTCTAGAATTATGTTTCTTTTGATCATTGCATTTAAGTGCAGTTCATATTTCTTTATGTAATAATAAATTGTGAACGAAAATGGCTAATCATTTCAGCTCATTAACGAGATACTTTAAACGTAAATGATTATGTCCATACGAATCGAATAATCAGGAAAAAAGTAGGTGTAATTGACGTGTGTTGATACTTACAATTACTGGATTGTATTTCTATTGAAATTAAATCCCTTCAATGCAAGCCGTTTAAATATTGATAAAGCTGCTCGATAAATGATTCTGAATTAATAACACGAATAATCGTGTCTAATACCACCACACAAAGACAAATCACGTCAGCTGATTTTACTATACGCGCAAGTGACAAAAGTGTTGCGAAATAAGAGAAGATATCAGACAAATTATGAAAAATATGCATTTCAAATTAGTTTTGATTGTTTGTATTTTCCATTCTGTGTACTCCTATAATGTTACTGACGAGGGTCGGCTCTTCACGGACTTATTCTCCAACTACAATAAAGACCTTCGTGCTGGAAATGACAGGGACTACCCACTTAACGTGTCGATGCAATTCTATCTGCTCGCAATAAAAGAATTTGTGGAGGCGAGCAGCAAATTCACGGTAAATGGCGTGTTTGCAATCACTTGGCGAGATGAACGTTTATCATGGGATCCAGCGACGTACAATAACATCACGAAAACACTAGTGTTCCAGGAAAAAATATGGATACCCAACATCGTGACTGTAAACCCATTCGAAGAGGCCTACGGACTCGGAAGTAATCTCGTCCAGGTAAATGTGGATAATGAGGGATCCTGTTTTTGGGTGACCATGCAGTCTTTTGAAGTTATCTGTGACGCAGACGTAACGTACTATCCTTTTGATAAGCAATATTGTGTACTTAAGTTTGTTGCTTATACTCTTGATGTAGACTGGCTAAATATATCTTTCCCAAATTCTGAAGTCACTTTGACGAATTATGAAGAAAGTGGGTTATGGAAAATTGAGGACACGGCCAACTATTGTTATATAGAAGAAGGATCTACATATGTAGTGGTCGGGTTGCACCTAAAACGGAGATCTACTTACTATCTAGCGAGTCTCATACTTCCTATGACAGTCGTGGCCATTTTACAGGCATTCGTTTTTGTTCTACCTAATGATTCTGGTGAGAGGGTCGGGTTTTCCGTGACCATTCTTCTGACAAGCGTGGTTTTCCTTACCATCATTCAGGAGAAACTTCCCGAGGCGTCCGAACCAAATATTTCTGTTCTCGGATTTCTTCTGTTTGGATATGTGATTTTAGGAGCACTTGTTACTCTGTGTGTGATTCTCAGTGCAAACATCCACTCGTTTACGGAAGCCACCCATATGCCAAAATTGCTAAGATATATATGTTGTTTGCAATCAAACATAGTGGAAGGCACCCTTTCATCTAGCAGTACGATGAAAGTTGCATCGAAGGAGGAAGAAATGGAAGAGGAGCCCCCATCATGTTCTTGGAATGACGTAGCGAAACGATTTGACAGATTCTGCTTTATTTCCTCCTTGTTTCTATATGCTATTCAAGTAATCATTTACTTTGGATTATCAGCTTGAACTCCTCTCGTCAACCCAGAGTAGGGGGTAATCTTGATCGTTGTGTATGTAATACAGGATAAATAAGGTACCTCTTCATGTAGTTTATGCGTAATAATATCTTGGAAACAGACATTGGCTGCATTATTAAAGAAAAAATGGAAATCATGTAAACTGCAAGGTACCTGCATATTTGCAATACTTCACGTGATGCATGATTGTGTTGTTTGAATTTTAAGTCCTAGTAAAAAATGATTACTCAAGGAATTGGAATGAATGCATAGAAAAAGTCTTTCACATTTCCTGTCGAGCGACGGAAGAATTCCTATGTGTCGTCTAACCCCTTGTTGTTCGTGAACTCTTGAATAAAGATGACTTCTCCTTTCATTAGAATTGTGTGAATATAACGTTTTACGAAATTATTGCAATATTTTCATTTCAAATTACTCTCATTTAGTAATGTGAATGTTTTTTTTAAGGATTATTACCAGTATGATAGTTCTCTATAAACGAATCATCGTTTTCTTGCATACTATGTTAATGCTCTCTCAAATTTGAATTGTTTTACTTCGTACACTAGTAATCATATAAGATGCAACTGAATTGTATTTGATAGTATGGATGATCAAGAACCTTGGAAACGGCCATCAAAGTTTAGGTTTGTCCTAATGGAATGATAACTGTATGGATTATTTGATTATAGATTGATATTCGAGCTACCAAAGCGAAGTTTACTAAATACTTGGGTATACTGCTCCTTTAAATATTAATTAAACTATCGAAGTAATGACTTGGGAAATTGTTGTTTTCGGGAGAAGAGGGTTATGGTGTTCTTGTTCGTTAAACCGGGATTTGTTGTTCCTCTAGACCTGCCATTTATTGAGTGGATGTTTCCAGTCACGAAAGACATGCACGAGATAATGGGGGTTGTGGAGGTATTTAGTGAAATTATTAAGATTGGGTTGTGTGTTCAAGTCTAACTTTCTGGTCTGCAGTATTGTTTATGAAATTGGAATATATAATTAAAACTGATTTCCTTCCTTCAGTCTCCTTAAGGTTGATCGATCCTCATGTGATGTCATAGGTTTTTGCAAAATCTTTATTCAATTAAATTTTGCGAATGATAGAAATATATTTTTCAGAGGAATTTTATTCACTGAATAAAATAAAAAAAAAGTAAGCTTTTGATAATGAAAAAGTTTTTATTTTCCATAGATAATCAATTATTTATAATTTAAAAAATTGTCAAGGGCAATAACTCCTATGCTGGAATTTCCTCTACTGCATGTCTATGACACAATGATTTCCCTAATATCCACAATTAATCTTTATATATCTATGAATTAGCAGTTTTCTTAAACTGTTGACAATTAAAATTTGTCATTTCAGTAGGTTTTTATTGATTTTCATTATTCTGTTTAACGAAAATGTGTGATTTTTAAATGTTGATATATACTTCTGGTTTTGTATGTCTGACATCTTTAAAAAGGTGGCAACATACACATTTTCTTTGGTTATTAATTAAATTAAACTATATTGAGTGGAAATTAATACAGTTTTCCCACTTTTAACCATTCACATTGATAAGTCACGTGAGGATCAATCCACCTTAATTGAATTGGATTCTGCTGACGAGTAAATGTGACCTATTTTTTAACCACCTATCTTTTTCATTAAAAGAAATCAAATCTGAAAATAAGTTTTACTTCTTCACATTTTTTCTTATTAGAAATAAAATCTGATATCCTCAACTCGTATGTGAAAAGCTGAAGAAAGCGAACAGTGATCAATCTTATAACTCCAATAAGGAATACAAAAACGGTTGGGCAAACACGGATCCCTGGACATAGCAGAATTGAGATCAGTTGCCTAGGAGGAGTAAGTATCCCCTGTCGATCGGTCACACCCGCCGTGAGCCCTATATCTTGATCAGGTAATCGGAGTTATTCGTAGTTAAAATCAGTGTGTCAAGAACAGCCTAAAAATTGGTATGAACACGTCAGAGAGCAGTTGACCCAATGATAGGTTGTATTGGCAAACTAAATCGTTATAAACACCATGGAATATGTGAAAAGCTTATTTTAAACGAGACAGTTTCCGTACAGTGGACGATGTTGATGGTTTCCTTGCTTCCACTGATGTATCCTCAGCTTCTCATCAAAGTATGACAATGGCTCCTTAATAGGCAGCACCTTCTTTGAGCTGAGTTACATTGTATACCTTTTCTCTCTATTTTTCTGTAATTGGTCTCAACCGTTGATACTCGATAAATAATGCACATCAGCTAACTGTTAACAGAGTCCAATTTCACTCAGTACATTTCACTTCCGGGAAGTAAGATCGAACCATTAACATGGTCCAATTTTAATAGGTAGATTTATTACTTACGGAAAGTTAGAGCTACCATAGTCCATTCCATGAAGGAGACAGGTTCGGGAAGTTAACCTCAACATTGCTCAATATCATTAAAAAGTAGATTTCAGTTACGAACAGTAAGATTTATCATTAACCAAGTTTATCAACACATGTACAAAGAGATGAAACATGAAAACACAACTGACTTTGACTACACATTGCTCCGTTTACCTGATCAAGATATAGGGCTCACGGCGGGTGTGATCGGTCAACGGGGGATGATCTTCGTAGGCCATCTCTACGGTGTGTTCAGAGATGCTGGTTTGTCCTACCCTTAATTTTGTATTCTATATAGGAATGAGATTGATTATTGCTCGTTAGGCCATCCTTAAAAAATTGTATGTTTGCTGTAACGCGACTCAGATTTTTCAGTGTGGGTAGGTAAGTAGGCTTTCTTTTTTTTTGAAAATCACTTACTATATTGATTTGTAAATGAGCAAAATTGCGATGTACACTAGGACAACACATTAAAGATTTCAAAACTAATAACTTTACTTCAAGAACTGAACTGGAGTCAAGTTTTCAATGCAGAATGTAAATAGATTGCAATAAACAGGTACTGGTATATATTTATATTTACATGTACATTCTGTTCTATATAACACTACCAAGTAGACAATGGGTTTATGGTCTCATGAATTACCATTCTCTCGTGCCAATGTGACGTCACTCAAGCTAGCTTTCAGCCGAAGGTTAGACATATTAGACAAATTTTACCATTAGTCAATAAAAAATTAATATTAGAACTTACTAAAAAATATATTCAGGAGATAATGTATTTAAATACAAATACATTGTAACAACTGTCTAGTTTGGGAGCGTTACAAGTTGATAATGCGATTGGCCCACATAGTGCTTTCACCAGCGTTTATGTCAATTATCATGTGATCTAAACCTAAACAAGAGTTATTCCTTATTTGTATCGTGATACATTATGTTTATTTTGTGTGTATTGTAGTTTATAGGTATAACATAATTATACTAAATCTCACTTTGAATGTGCCTACTGTTACACACTAATTAGGTACACAAGACACGGACAGCATTCAGACTTTATGAATATATAGGTACATGTATATATGGGCAATATGGAAAGGTATTGCTATTATACATTACAAGTGTAATTATTTGTCAGTCCCAGTCGATCTTCAACAGATACTAAAATAAAGTTATCTATGACTAGATCTATATTTAAATGTTTATATGTCTTCCATTTTGAAAACCTGTGAATTGTTGTTTGTCAACCAAAAAGTTACGCACTTTTTAGGTACTTGGTGGCTGCATTAAAACGTCGAATGCATTTCTGCTAGGCCTATAGTTTTAACTTGCAATTGGGACTGCTGGTAATCCAAGTCCCTTACAGTGGGTATCATTTTAATTTTTTGTCAAAGTCTATTAAAACACTAATTAATCATATGGACACGCATGATATGTAGAATCAGTGTGTGGGTTGGCAGCAACTGATGACCTCCGAGGTCAATGCACATTGGAGATGATGAGCAGGAATTACTGTCATGAAGACAATAATTCATGAATTGACATATTAATATATTGATACGATAGGTTTATGAAGAATATTCAATCACAATTATGTTATTCAATTTGTTCTTTTATTTTTCAATTCATTTACCGTCAGTTACAGCATATATTGCTTTAAATTGACAGTCACAGTAAACGTGACCATGGACTTGTCCACCATGTTGGATTTTTTTTTTTTGAATCTCAATCTCGATCAAAAAAAAACAAAACAACAGCTTTCAGAGTAGCCATAATAAAATTGAGTCGCGGTGTTTTGAGTGGGTCGGTCGCGTTACAGCAAACATACAATTTTTTAAGGATGGCCTTATCTTCACTTTTTCATTGAAGAAACTTCTGTTACGGATACTCGTGCCTAACCTTTAACGTGTTTAATTTCATTAACACAGACTTTACTTACAGGATGTCAGATTTAACCGTTTTCATATTCCACTTTGAGCAAGGAGACTTCATTTACAGGAATATTAACTATTAACACTTGCATTGTCAAGGATATAGACACGGGAACTTAACAGTGAACAGTAGTTAATTTTATTAATGAGACTGAAAGTTGCAATTAGAAGTCAAGTTTAACCGTTATCAAAGTTTATTAATTGCTTTAGAGACTCCAGGGAATCGGATTTTACAGTTCACATACTCTCATTTATAGTACGACAATTAAGATTTTCTAAGCCTACTTGGTTTGTTTCCATTCAGACGTTATTGATTTTGCAACAATTTCATATCTAACGCAGAAGGAAAAGATTTGTAATCTAATTCCAATTTCTTTTGTATTATGCTTCAGTATATTTAGAGAAGTATCGAGTTACCAATTAACATAGCAAACAATAAATCATATTGATCACTGTTCGTTATCTTCGCCTTTCATATGACCCATTTTTCTGTGGTCTGTTGGGAAGTTTCTTTAATGTTCTTGTTATTTACTGTTGTGTATTTCATGATTTTCTGTTTAAACATAAATGATGAAATAAAACAAATCAAAGCTGAGAAGTAATTGTATTAATGTGTGATAGCACTTGACGTAATTAATTTGATCACGGAAACAATCGCCACTTAAAAATTACAATAAACTACAAATCACGTTCATTCTTTTCTGAAGCAAACCAATACCCTTCATTGAAGGTCGTTAAGTCTATCATGATGGCTGCTGGTATAATCACCGCCATTAATCGTTTACAACTCCCTCACGGAATGAAAAACCACGATATCCCGATCACCTATCAAATTAAATGAAGAGTTAGTGGCTAACGAAGATGAAGTTCATGCATTTCACATCAGGTTACTTCATTTGTATTTTCTATTCTGTGTACTCCTACAATGTTACTGACGAGGACCGTCTATATAGGGACTTATTCAACAACTACAATAAAGAACTTCGTGCTGGAAATGACAGGGACTACCCACTGAACGTGTCGATGCAATTCTATCTACTTGCAATAAAAGAATTTGTGGAAGCGAGTAGCAAATTCACGATAAATGGCGTGTTTTACACCCATTGGCGGGATGAGAGGTTATCTTGGGTTCCAGCCAAGTACAACAATATTACAAAAACATTAGTATCTCAGGATAAAGTATGGATACCAAATATAGTGAACATAAACCCTTTCAAAGAGGTATACGGACTAGGAAGTAATCTCGTCCAGGTAAATGTGGATAATGAGGGATCCTGTTTTTGGGTGACCATGCAGTCTTTTGAAGTTGTCTGTGACGCAGACGTAACGTACTATCCATTTGATAAGCAGTTTTGCGCACTTAGATTCGTTGCTTATACTGTCGGAGTAGACTGGCTAAATATATATTTCCCAAATTCTAAAGTCACTCTAACGAGTTATGAAGAAAGTGGGTTATGGGAAGTCGAAGACACGACCAACTATTCTCATACAGAAGAAGGTACCACATTTGTAGTGGTCGGGCTACACCTAAAACGGAGGTCTACTTATTATATAGCGAGTCTCTTACTTCCTATGACAGTCGTGGCCATTTTGCAGGCATTCGTTTTCCTTCTTCCCAATGATGCCGGTGAGAGGGTCGGGTTTTCCGTGACTGTTCTTCTCGCAAGCGTGGTTTTCCTGACCATCATTCAGGGGAAACTTCCCGAGGCGTCCGAACCAAATATTTCTGTTCTCGGATTTCTTTTGTTTGGATATGTGATTTTAGGAGCACTTGTTACTCTGTGTGTGATTCTCAGTGCAAATATCCACTCGTTTAAGGAGGACACCTGTATGCCGAAATGGTTAAAAATTTTATGTTGCTTAAAAACAATCGATGCGAAAGGTCCATTTTCAACTAATATTGTGATGAATGTTGAACCACAGAAGGAGGCAAAGGAAAAAGAATGTCGATCGTGGTCTTGGAAGGATGTAGCCAAACGATTTGACATGTTTTGCTTTATTTCCTCATTGTTTCTGTATGTACTTCAAATAATCATTTACTTTGGATTAGCAACTTGAATCCCTCTCCCACAACCTAGCGTTCTTCAGAATACAGAGTGACTTTAATCACCGTGTATGTGATAGTTGATGTACAAAATAACTGCATAAGCAGAATTTTCGTGGAGATTTAATTTTGGCATCATTTGCGGGGGTGTTGTGATCGCTAGAATTGAACATCGCTTACAATTTATTCAGTATCGTAGGTTATAGTTACCTTTCTTGGAATGATTAGCTCTCTGGGGAAAATCGCTACATTTGTGTCTCGATAAAAAATTCACTTATACGGTGTCTCCTGACGTAATTTATGAACAATACGATTTTGAAAACGGACTTTGTCTCCCCTATTAAGGAAAATCAAGACAATTGCATATTTCCAGTACTTCAATTTGATCCATGGTTGTTTCCAATGAATTTCAAGTCCAAATAAAATTAGACAATTCCAGGCACAGTAGCATTAAGACAAAAGTGAAGGTAGACAGATGTTTTTATTTGCTATCATAAGCATATGAACTTATGATGAAGCTTTCCGTCCAATTTTCCATTTGATATACCGCCATCAAGAAGAGAATTATAATATTCATTTCTTAATTCAAGAAATATTCCCATATATAGAGACTTCACCACTGGAAGGCAAAATGTCAAATATTTAGACCTATGCGTGGCACTAAGGTCTGTAGTAGCGAGGTTTCTTGATCGTGGCACGCCTGGTATGAAACAGAACCTCGGTTTTAAAATACTGTCCGAAAGACCCGTGACTCTCACTTTACTTCTAAAGGCTGACTATTTGTCAAACGAACACCACCTTTTTGACGTTTTCGGTATGACGCTGAGTTTGTATCCACATCTTTTAAAGTCCAAGAGAGAGAGAGAGAGAGAGAGAGAGAGAGAGAGAGAGAGAGAGAGAGAGAGAGAGAGCACATGCTTGTATATCAAATCAATTTTAATCAAAACATTGCTAAATAACAATTAAAAAGATTTCAATATTCTATGTATTATCTATGATTGTGTGGCTGTTATTTTAGATTGTGATTCAGGCATTGGCACACTAAAGAATCCTCACTGCTACGGCCCTGAGCGCTAAGCAGAGGTCTGTATTTGTGGTACTTCACCTACATCTGCAGGTGATATCTCAATATGAGTGAAACATTCTCAACGAGACGCAAAAAAGAACCAAAAACCAGTGCCCCAATTAGTGGCAGGGTGTTCGCTTCGTAACCGGGAGGTCGCGAGTTCGAGTCCCGCTCGTGCCATGGTCGCGTCAAACCAAAGATATCAAAATAGGGAGAGATTGCTCCTTTGCCAAACGCTCATCATTTAGAAGAGAGAATCATTTTCTTTTTGGATATGACCTTAAAAACGAAGGTCCCATGTTGCAGCAGGCATTGGCACGTTAAAAAACCCTCACTGGTACTCAGCTTTAGCTATCCTGAAATTAACCATTGATCTCAAATTGGAGAACACCGAGAGATGACATGTCTTATTTAAGAATATATAAAAATTCATAAAGTTCATATCACTTTAGAATTGGAGACGAATCATAACGTTTGTTTATATGACCAAAACAGATAGCAACAGATAGTAAAAAAACCCACCTAACTTACTTGGTTACATTGCCTTAGAAATAACATTGGAGAATCTATTGACGAGGCATTTAAGCAATGGGTACTATTTCGCCGTTTATCTGATCAAGATGTACAACTCACGACAAGTATACGTCAACAGAGGATGCTTACTCCTCCTAGGTATATATATCCAGTGGTCCGTGTTTGCCCTCAAGTTTGTATTCTTTATAGGATTTATGAGATGCTCACTGTTCGTTATCTTCACTTTTTCATTGGGTAGGCTGTGGGGTTCGTGAAGCTGAAATGACTTGTTAGTCCGCTAGCAAATTGACTGAGAGCAAGGCATAAATGGGCGTTTGTCATGGAACAATATGACAATTTAGTCAAAGCCTTTTAGAGTATTTCATTTTCAATGGATGGTAACGTTTTATTTGATTCTATTTTGTGAGAAATTAGTAAAATCGCTAAAAATCTGTAAGCAGATTTTCTAATACGCCAAAATGTTGTAGAATCTGGATTGTCTACTTTAGTATGTTATTGCCAAAGCAACTAGATAAAGTCGTATGAGAAACTACCCATGTATTAAATCTCAAATTTAAAATGGACCTTGTTTTGTCCAAAGGATAAACGACCCCTCAACTCAGCATTGATCGATCAAAACATGCATAGCCGCAACGGTATTCGTACTTGTAGGTACATCAGGCTAAAGTTTGTCATGATCTGAGTGTAATCAGGTCAGAGTTTATTAGTACCGTCAGTAAATAAAATACAATTTGTAGTCTCAAGAGGTCTATGCTAATCACGAATCCCTCTCTTTCTGTTTCTCTCCTTTATAATTCATAAATGAAAAAGTGAATAGTGCAAATTTGCAATCTTTAATCAAATATAAATCAATTTAACAAAAACCCAGAAAACATGGTTTTGTGACCGATTGTGTCTGCATTTGGATTACTCGTGGAGCTGACACGTACCCATATTGAACTTCCTGACGTCACTTCCGCAACAATCATCTCACCGCTGTTGCTATACGCGTCAGATTTGCTATCACAGTAAGTGTAGCCGATTGAGTTGCCATCGTTCATGATTTCTATCCCCATACTTTGATGAGGTGCACATTCTACGCCAGAATAGAACACATAGAGGCCGGAGACATCAGCAGAGAAAATCCCAGTGTGCTGGTTATAGCGTGATCCAACATTGCTGAGGACCTTTTCGTAAATAAGGGTTTGTTTTGGAATAAGTGGGTCGTCTGAATACCTATAGGCTGTAAACCCAACACGCTGTACAACGCTTCCACCCACTACAAGAAAACAAACAAACTCTCGCTGCCATATATGCTACCTCTCTACAATATATAATATCCATTTCAAGTTAGTTGTTTATTACATTTATCCATAATTGTGTGGACTTACTTAGTAGCCTTTTAACATGAGGAGTCAAAGGTCCTGCAGAAGCCTTCCCTTCAGTAGTCGAGCTCTGTTGGTCTGGTTCCCTACAAATTATAATATAGTACTATAATACAGTATTGATGCTGTGATACTAGTTATTCGTTGATAGCAGTTGATTTCTTCTTCTTTGATTCTAGATTAAAAAATAGTCTTCTCTTTATTAATCAGTGTTCTTGTATATAATAAAAAGGTGAGCACCTAACCCCAACAAAATAAACTTACTTTACGTCCTTATTTGTTTGATATATAAAGATTACAATATTCGGGATCACATGTGCATGTCTCGTAATTTCATAGTACGAACGACAATTGAGTATTAAGGTAAGAACAAAGCAATGAAAACAAGCACTGCGATGGTTAATTACTGAGCTGCAACGTCTTCCCATTGTAGAGAAGGGTGTTCTTGTAGAGAGGTCACCTGCTTTAGATGAAGTGCAACGAAGTTTGATCAATGGATGGTTCATACGGTTGTAGCAATGAATACCAACGTTAACCGTAACACGGCCGGAAAACTCCATTTAAAGGTCATATCTGAAAGACCCATGTGACTAATGACATAGCCCTCGGTGAAGGTCACGACTTATGTTAAACATCTAATGTTCGAGAATCAAACCGGGGCCTTCCGACTGCAAAGCGAGCGCTCTAACCATTAAACTTATTCATCTGGTTACACAAGGAACCCCAACCTTGATCATCAGCGTCATACATTGGATCAAATTCGCGCCACTTCATGCACAGCTGCTGACGTCACAATTTCACGATTCTCTACGAAAATCTAACAAAACTGTTAGCATATGTACCTATAAGCACTTCAAATAAGAGCAAAAGTTAGTGCTCTGTTGGTTCTACTAAAACATTGCCCACTGTAAATCAAGTTCATCAGATCCACTTTAGCGTGACACAATTATATGTTAAGAAAATAGTATGTGCCTTCATGGCCCTCATGTTTTATAATTGAAGGAAATACATTCCCATATGGCACATAAATGATAAGAATCCATCTCTAATCTTAATGGTGATCGTCAACTACGAAAATAATAGGCGACAAATCACCTGTGGTACAGTTTGGTCGGCGGGGCGGTTGTCAGGGTCACGTTGTCTGATTTGTTCGAACCTGAAGTTCGATCATCTGTGTCCTTGTGGTGACTCTGGGCTACAGTAGATCTGAGTGTCTCTAATTCACACCCCTGTGTCTTTACAATCTGCTGTAACTGAATAATCTTTTCATTTTGTTCTTGGACCGTAGACGTCAATTCGGAGAGTTTCCTCAGAACATTTTGCAGCATAGGGTCCCCGTCAGCACAGACTCCGATTATTCCCAGAATAAGAAATAGAAATATTGAACTGTATAACGTCATTTTATGTGTCAGTGTAACAATGCTCAGGGATAATCATAAACACGCGTAGTACGTAGCTAGATAAGGTGGTTATCTAGTTTGATGTCGAATATACGGAAATATTTCTGAGTGTATGAATCGCCAAATTAATATCAACGCAAACAATTGACAAAAGGCCCATGGACCACATCGCTCAGCTGAGCAGCAGTTCTTGGCAATAAACAAACTTGAACAAAACTTTCATTATACAAGCAACCATCTTCGCAAGCCAGAGGTTTTCGGTCCACTCCGCCCCCACTCCGCATGTGGGGAGCGGCGTGGACCGAAAAGCCTCGGCTTACGAAGATAACAAGCAGATTGGTTCAGAAAAAGCTTGTCAAATGTAACATCTAAAACTTAATGATTTATCAAACTTAATTATTAAACTTGATTTCAGATTCATTAATTATCATATGCCCTTGTAGATAGATATGACCTTTCATATCAACATATTTCATCTAAGGATGCTTTGTGCCAATTGGTTTGGTTCCCATCGCATGTAAAACTTTGATTCCCTATTGCGGCTCCCACCTTAATCCCGGAGATCATGATTTTGACACTCGGGTATATCCACTATGTCAGGAAACTTCAGTAAATTTCAACTTTTCTGGCCTAGTGGTTCTTGAGAAAATGATTGTTAAATGACCCCACTCTATTTTTGAATTTTTGTGATTATCTCCCCTATGAATGTGTCATGGCCCTTCATTTGAAAAAATTTCAATCCCCTTCACCTAAGGATGATTTGTATCAAGTTTGATTGAAATTGACCCGGTGGTTCTTGAGAAGAAATTTTTTAATATTATATTTCTGCATGTAAAACTTTGATCCCCTATTGTGGCCCCACCCTACCTCCGGGGGTCATGATCTGAACTTTGAATCTGCTCTATATCAGGAAGTTTTCAGATAAATATCCACTCTTCTGGCCCAGTGGTTCTTGAGAAGAACTGTTTTAAAGATTTTCTTTATATAATCGCATGTATAACTTTGATCCCCTATGACGACCCCAACATACGCCCTGGGGTCATGATTTTGATAAACCTGAATCTCCACTATATCAGGAAGCTTTTATGTAAATTTCACCTTTTTTGGTTCATTAGTTCTTGAAAAGGAAATTTTTGAATGACAACATCCTATTTTTGTGATTATCTCCTATTTGAAGGGGACATGACCTTTCATTTGAATGCAATTGAATTCCCTTTACCCCCAAGGACGCTTTGTGCCAAGTTTGGTTGAAATTGGCCATGTGATTCTGGAGAAGATGAAAATGTGAAAAGTTTATGACAACGACGACGACAAAAACGTCAACAACGGACAACGGAAAGTTTTGATCAGAAAAGCTCACTTGAGCCTTCGGCTCAGGTGAGCTAAAAAGTCGTTAATTATTTGAAGATATAATCAATTCATTTGATGCGCTTCAATTAAAAAATATCTTCAAATAATTAATACTATTTTCAATTCTGAATTATTGCGCACATTACTTGAATTGTTGATAGGATTTCTTATTCCGCTGAATTGATAAGCGCTATAGTTGAATTGTTGATGTCAATAGTTGAATTCATACATGTACACGCTATAATTCAATTGACGAGAGCAATAGTTCAATTCATGCAAGCAATAATTCTTTTTGAGAAAGCATCTATGCTATAGATTATCTCCCATGATCCTTATACGAATTTGGCTCCAGTTTTTTGGCACTCTAGTTTTCCTTTTAGCTCTTACAAGTTTTTAGTTATTTCGGATTTCCAATATTTCGGCTTGAGCATCACTGAAGAGACATTATTTGTCGAAATGCGCATCTGGTGCATCAAAATTGGTACCGTATAAGTTTTACATAATTAGACTAGAGATATCTTCAATTCAACATACCCTAGGCACCTGATCCCACCTCTGGTGTGTCCAGGGGTCCGTGTTTGCCCAACTATCTATTTTGTATTGCTTGTAAGAGTTATGAGATTGATCACTGTTCGTTATATTCACCTTTAATCCACAATTTAATTAAATGATCTCTTTAATTGAATCGTTGATATCTTTAAAAGAATTGATGCGCGCGCTTATTCCTTATACGTCAGCGTTGTAAATAATTAAAGATATCTTCAATTGAATTAAAGAGATCATCAAATCATTTAAATTTTGCGAGAAATAATTCTACTGCATTGATGCGTGCATCAAATCGATTATTGCTCTCATCAATTAAAATGATCGATTTGCTTGACAACTGCATAAACGAGTAAGTTACAGCCTTTAGTGTAATGTAATTATATAATTACAGTATATATCTATTTCATTTTTCAGAGCTGATAACGTTACAATGTACACATTTAAGTCGACTTGTTACAAAGATAGGATTTATATAATCGATACACATCACTAACCAAATTTAAAGCCAGTTGTTGCTACATGGATACTCTAAAACTTCAACGTGTACACACAAAAAATATTTTGACTTTTTCAAATGTTTAGAAATATCGTTATTCCATATCTAGACAGGCTAGACGTGCTGTATTTTAAAAGTACACTAAATTTATTTTCTTATACCAATAAAGATTTTAGAAAGCATAATATAATTATTTACAGTTCATTCACACAAGTAGGAATATATCGTCTGGGAAAAAAAGATCCGTAATTGTTGAAACGTTTGTGAAATTTGATGATCAAACATTAACATATTCATATTTTACTATTTGATTTATGTAATAAACAACTGAGTGATACACCAAATAATAACAAACAATAAACACCTTCACATTAGATCTATCAAAAGTGAAAGTAACGAACGAGCTACGATTTTCGTCTAGTAGCTAGACCCCTGCCTAATTGACTGTATACTGCGCATACGTATTTGATGTTGTTGAAACAGTGTTGTGGTAGACGTAGATCCTATTAGAGCCAGAGGGAAACAGAGTTTATCGAAGCGTAACCTTTTGAGCACCAATTAAGAAATTAAGTTCATTAACTAATCCGAAGGCTAGATTATGGATGAATCTACTTAAAATTAGGTGTTAGATCCGCTCACATACTCGGGGATCGAACATCCAATTTTAATTCGATTGGATTATTGATGTTAATTAGATTAGAATTATCATGAATTAACACAGATTGACAATTATAGCGGATTAACAAAGGTAGTGCTGTTTATTCTTTGTGCGTTATTGAAAAGTTAAATACACTGTAGATGTTCAATATACCGCATGTAAGACGAAGAACAACCGCTAGCTTTCAAAGGGATTTATTCTTGTCTATCATGATTATATACACATAGAAAAGACACAAAACACTAAATATGGTATATCAAAATCAAATTTAAAAAAAAAATACAAAATACACATACTCGCTACAAATCAATTTTAATCTCTCTCTCTCTCTCTCTCTCTCTCTCTCTCTCTCTCTCTCTCTCTCTCGTATTAAATACTGTCTGTGTGTAAAATCGATTTCTCAATAGATTAAAGCCAATATAATATACACAGGTTCACAGTTTCTATACATCCTCTGTTTTATCCAAGTTTCAGCAGACCTGCAAACAAAAGCGCTCCTCCTACCACTGTCACTGTAATGTAGAAATAAATAAAGAGATAAAAATAAGTCTGATCCAGAGAGATGTATTCAAATCTTTGAAGTTAGAATTTCATAGGATTAACATTTGACTGAAAAGTATGTGTTTTTATAAAAGAATTACCTATGTCTTTGGAAATTCCATGAAATCCTAATCGGTCTAATAACCCTGGCTCCCTATATCCAAACATAGAGTTAACACCGGACCCAAAAATAGAGTTAAAACCGGACCCAAAAGCCCCAGAGATGGGGGCCCGCATCGGATGGTATCCCCATAATCCGTTTCCATATCCACCCAGTGGACTGTTATATCCATACATTTGATACACGTTATAGTGGCCGCCATATTGATATAAAGGATTGATCGGATAACCATACAGGTTTTGGTAGGGCTGAAGTAAAGCGTGAGGATGGAGGTAGGAGATACTTTGAAGCCCGTATCTCTGTGGAAGTGCAAAGCCCATCATTTTATACAGCCCATTTCCAAGGAGTGAATACATGTCTTGACCCATAAACCCGTATCCCAGGTTCTGTGGCAATACGATTCCAACACGCGGATAAGAAGAGACTCCATATCCGGATCCCCGAATTCCGTTTGCATACGTTCCAGAATATGTCGTTCCATAGGAATTTCCTGTGGGAAGGTATGACTGTCCCGATAAACCACTTCCGTAAGATTTTTGGCCAGAATACTGTTTCGTCCCTTGACTCCATTGGTAATCGTTTGCTTGACTTAGTGTTAAGAATGAAGAAGAAATGCAGACGGTAATAAGAACTGAAGTGAAACCCATTCTAATCTCAGAGACAAGTTAAATATATGTCTATTTACTACAGCCAATGCTATCGGTTTTTGACGAATATCTGAGTTAGTACAAGATTCAGACTAGCGTTTATATACATCGGAATGTTTATATGTGTAACGAGGATGACTGTATCTTTTTGCGGAAGAAAACTGGAGTATTGACGAAATTAGTCATTTTTACGCCTGAATCGACCAATGCACAATGACGGTCGAGACTATAAACGGTCATCAATGACGCCACTAGGTATCACGTCCTCTCCCATTAGCCATGACCACCGTTGAACATCGTATAACACGAAGTTACTCGAAGTTATGTTCCCCGATGATCGCCCAGGACGTATTACCGCGTGATGTTTCGCAATAGAAGGAAGTAGTTCCCTCTACACGGCAGTGTATTGACATAAATTGTCGTCAAAATTTCAGGTAGAATCGAATGACTAATATCTTGATAGATATCTATTTGTACCGAATTACATTGTGGGTATACAAAGATCACATAAGTATACTAAACTACAAAATTGCAAAACATTATGCATCTTACATGTATATTAATGCGCCTTTTCTATAGTATACATTGTATATATTTACAGTGCATCCACCTGTCAATAGAATGTTAATATTAATTTCTTTGACTGACTTTTAAAGTTTTGAGGGAAACAACATTTTAATCAATCGTCTGGAAAAAGTATTGAATTAAATCCACGAAGGAAAATGTCTCGGTAAAGTTTATGCTAAGAAAAAGAGGACATTAGAAAGAATTCTCATACTTTTCAATTTTTTTGTCATTATATTCATCGGATTCCGCATCAGCTTGGGGTTTAGGATGGATTCTAGACTAAAGCGATGCTCCCGCTATACGACAGCAGGGATGTCGATATGTCTGAAAGACACCTCTCGTATATTTATTTTATAGAAACACCAAAACATAAAAAGATATTACGAAGTTGGTGCAGAAGACAGAGACAGATCCAGAAAAAGTTTCAAAGGGTTGGTATTACGACCCAAGTTTGTACTCTTTCCTCTCGCTAAAAAAAAAGGGGGGGGGGGAGGCAATTTATTTGTTAAAAATGTTCAACCAAAGGGAATTGCAACTCCCATACCCCTCTCTTGATTCGCCACTGGATGTAGATCATTTATTATGGGCCAGCACGAGCCGGCCCATTCTATGATGTAAGCTGGAAAAGTCGCATGCGTTTCTGCAGGACAGGTGTCTGTTACCTAGGACGTGTTCTAATAAAGAATAATGTGTTCTATATTTCTATTTATTTATCTTTTTTATCATATTTTTAAAAAGGCCAACTTTGCCTGTAATAATAGCGGAAATAGAAAATTGTCGAAAACGTGTGGAGATAATTCCTACCCCCACCCCCTAATGCTACGTAACTCAATCAATGCATGTCGAGTTGTTTAATGTATTTAAGTTGATTTAAAGAAAACATTATTTTCAAAATATTGAATCGCACGAGAAAAGAACACACACCAAAAAAACCCACCCCCCCCCTCCCAAAAAAAAACCCCAACCCAAAACCCAGATTCCAACAGAAAGATTACATCAGATACGGATTCAATATACATGTACATGTAATCAACATTGTCCAGGCGCGGATCTAGAATATTTCCAAGGGGCAGAACCAGAGGATTAAGTTGTTGATATCATGATATATATTTTATGTATTTTTTTATCGTCTGCATGGGGTTTTATAGGTTAGCTACAATGTACATGTACCAAATAAAGACACTTTATAAAAAAGAATTTTAAATGACAAACGAATTTACAACGTTTATTGCTAAGAGGTGTGATCAAAAGTTCAATGTCTGACAAAAATACTAAATTCACATATTTCTCATTAACATCCCACCCCTTTTAAACTACATTAAATGACTGTTGAAAATGATAATAATCAGTGTGTGAAAATCGAATCGGATGACATAAACTTACAGGAGTTTTTATACCCCCCCTTCCCCAACTATTCAAATTTAGATTTTTATCCTACAATCAATGCGATGCAGTAATAATATTCCTGGAAAATATAGATTCCATACCCTGATATTTCTCTCGTTCTCTCTGTTTTAAAACAAATCAAGGGGGGGGGGGTGCAACCTTTGTACCCCCCCCCCCCGTCCCCCACTAGTAATGTTAATGCGTTGGTTCTACATGTAGTTTTTGCATATCGAATTGTGTTTTGGTCGTCAAAAATATCAAACTTGACAGTGAAGAATTGAGTTATGCTTAAGATACATGTATCCTGATCCTGATCTGAGTGAGTAGATGACTAATATTTACAAAATTTGTTTCCTCATGCCCGCGAAAAAAATCACACAATGGACACATAAATAAAATCTGTGACTAAAATTATTTTGCAGTCATATTAGCTTTCATTAACAACTGGCACTTAAGGAAGTTAGCTCCTGAGCTTTTGAGCAAAACTGCGCAGAATGCTACAGCTAAGTATTTAGTGGTTCTACTGATCCCATTGGTGCACACATATTACACATCTATTACTAAACTCTATCCAGTTGAAAATTTTTGTGTCAATTAATCCCATTTAGATGTCTTTTTATTCAAATATAAGAATTTTTACCACGTAATATTACAGAAACTGCCAAGATCACAGAAATTTTCACGTACAACGTCAAGAAAAAGAAATCATGCATATTATTTAGTCGAGGCGAAGTATATCAATTGATCGGACAAACGTATTTTTGTATCGATCGATCGGACAAGCAATTGTGTATAGCCTGCTGTTGACTTGGGTATTGCGAATGAAGTTAAAATCTTATATAAGACTAGTTGCATTATTCAGCTACCAATAAATTGTTACTTCTTATATAATTAGCTATTCTTTTTACTTAGTCCGTTCATCTCCGGATTTGATCAAAATTTCTCTTTTACCAGCGCGTTGTAATTTTCTCGTGCTTTTAAACAAATTAAAGGGATTCTTTTGAACACCTTTTCTGAAAATGTTTAGTTCTTACACTTCCCAATTTTTTTCCGGCCCATGAATTTGGTGCTTACACCAATGTTTATTGTAATTGACCCATATCGGCTAATGAAGTCTTCCGAACAAATGGAGTTCTACATCATATGTATGCAAGGGCTTCTTTGCACCCATTTGCGTTTCCGTCAAATACCAGTGGAATTTTGATTTATAATGTTTAGAATGCTTAACTAAGGTATTACTAATGATCAGCAAAAATTTGAATGGCAGTAGTCAAGGTACATGGGAGATACAGAGGTCACAAGTCCTTGTTATGTAAACAAGGCTGTGCCATGTTTTTGTTTACATAGGTGAAATAACTAGTAAAAGTTTCGTTTAAAGCAGAGTTTTTCAATTTATAAGTGAATTCGTAACACAGTTAAATATTTTCTAGTGTTTGGCACATCTCATTTTGTTTTAAACACGCTATTTTCTATCAAACAGTCTAATGCAAACAAAAACATGGCACAAGCCTTTTTACATAACAAAGAATTGCGAGTGCTGTATCTCACTTATAACTCAACAACTGATGTTCAAATTTCGGTTGACCATTAGAAATACTTTAGTTAAGCATTGTAAACAAATAAAAATGGAAAAATAAGATTTGAAAATGTTCGGCCCAAATCGTGTCCATGTCCCTTTAAACCACACCTAGGGTACCATGGGCCCCTGTATTGGATGTATTCATAATACGCGGACAGTAATTATGATATCTTATTTCATATATGATTGTTATTGCAGTAAAAACCGGGACCTAATCAATCAAGAAATTATTTGAGAAAAGAAAATATATATTTACATGTTTTGAAAAGTGTAATACTTGTAGATTAAAAGTAAAAACAGTTTTAATTTTTTTTAAAAGTATATTAGCTTATAAATGCAAAGACCGAATCACTATAAATCTGTTAGGCGTATGAACACTGTCGATCATGTAGTCTGCACCTCGGCCAACAGGAACCGGTCATTTTGTGATAATAATAGAAGGGGTATATACCATACCACTTATTAATAAAATTATTATTACCCTTTATTAGGGGGTGGTATGGTACCTACTACTATTATTATTGCAGACAAAATTACCGGTTTTTGTTTTCGGCTGCACGTACAAAGCTTTGTTGTCCATTCCCGTCTCAGACAACACAAGTGCACCTCATTCGATGCCTAGAGAAGTTCATCTTACCTCTAATGTGGTTAATATCACCAAACAAACATAAGAAATTAATCCAAGTGCTGGGTTTTTCAACAGTACAGTAATTGTACTTTCAATTTCTCAAAGTGACTGCATGTTTAAACCCAGTTCAGATTGTACAACTTTGTTAATAAGTTGATGTTTATGATATTTAATTGAAAATCAATTCAAGAATTGATTGGACTATTATATGCGCATCTGGTGCATCAAAATTGGTACCGTATAAGTTTTACATTACGACCCCTGGGTAGAGACCTCTGCTGGTGGACTGTTAGTTCCCGAGAGTCTCTACAGCCAAGTAGCTAAGTACATCGTTACTAACTTGAAAATACGGATGTATATTTAATTGCTGGGATAAAAGTTAGAAATTCATTTCAAAATAAAGGATTATCTCCCTCATGCATAGCTCTTATCCTTGGACGAATTTGGCTCCAGTTTTTGGCACTCTAGATCTAGTTTTCCTATTAGCTCTTACACATTTATTGTTATTTCGAATTTCCAAAATTTCGGCTTGAGCATCACTGAAGAGACATTATTTGTCGAAATGCGCATCTGGTGCATCAAAATTGGTATCGTATAAGGTTTTACATTTTTTAAGCATTGCGCACTCTTTTCTTTTACGTTATGACATCACACTTTTGCTGTCCATGGCTGTTCCGTTAATCGCTACTTACCCAAAGAATTGGGCGGGAAATTGAAGATATAAATGAAAAATGCACACGTTAAAAAGGTTTCAAAAAAGTAAATATAAGCAATGAATTATTATTTTTGAAAGATGTACATGTAGTCTCATAACTGCACAACGATGTGTGCAAAAGATTTAATTGAGATGATGAGACATATTTCATCAGACAAAGGAGAGTAGTTTTGGAATCCTTTGAGAAAATTGAATTTCATGAGAACAGATGCTATGAGACATACATGTGAGAATTTATCAGATGATTTAGAATTGTTTGAGAACATTCTTGAGATTGTCGAGGAAATTGAAATGATATGATCAGACATATTTCTATCATTTTATCAGATGAATGAGAATTCTTTTCGAATCATTTGAAAAGATTCATGACATTATTGAGATATCCACTTAGAATATTGCTTTATAACTTTTTCCTTTGGGGTGATACAATTATTTCATTTATTGGTTTTTGACGTTCCTTTAAGCAGATATTTGCTCAAAATGGTATTGTGTGACAACTTTGGAGAAAGACCAAGCATTACTCTTCCTAAATTTTATTTAATAAAATGGCGTGTTTTTCATATATCAAAACGAGTTTGTAATTTATCTAAATAAAATGTTTTAAACATATTACGTATATCACTGCAAAATTCGGCCATTTCATTAACTTAACAGTCCCAGTATAAGTCATTACAATAAAAATCAAATTAGATCGAACAACGACATGAATTGTTCATTTGCAAGATATAAAATACAATTCTTCCATTTAAAAAAAACAACTCATCTCATTTCATAAGGCAACCCCATCGTGATTACTAGTATAACATGCATCTATAATTGCTTAGAAAGGTGTTCCTATGTTTTACTCTTTCCATTACTTGGCAATTGCAGCAATTTATTGAAAATTATGTTTTAAAAAAAGCTAGTAGTGCTATTATAACTTGTATATCTATACATCATCATTCCAAACCACGCCTAGCGCTTCTAAGTACTTTCAGGACTTTGATTTTTATTAGTAATGACAGTCCATGTGGTGATGATATCGTCAGTTGTAGGTCTGTTTAAATTGTTTTTCTTTGGTTTTATCACGAACTGGGGGAAGAAACCTCTTTTACATGGGTGTGATAATGTAATTTATATACATTTGTATACTCACTCTGGCCAACCGCCGCGGTGGTCTAGAGGTAGAGCGTTCGCCCCGCATGCTGAAGGTTGGGGTTCGAATCCCGGCCGCGACAGACCAAAGTTTTTAAAACAGGTAGTGACAGTTCCATCGCAAACGCTCGGCGTGAATGTCACGGGTCCTCGGAGATGACCTTAAAAACGGATGACCCGTGACACAGTAGGTGTGGCACGCTAAAGAATCCGCACTGCTCAATGGCCGTAAGCGCCGAGCACAGGTCTAAATTTGAAGGCCTTCATCGGCCTTGATGACGTCTCCATATGAGTGAAAGATCCTACTACCAATTTTGTATTCTTTATAGGAGTTATGAAATTGATATCTGTTCGTTATCTTCACTTTTCATTCTAGTAATAGAAAACCGATAGATAGCTAAAAATATAAGAGGAGCGTGCTGTCTTTGGGGAATTCTGAGGCGCTTTTTCCGGGGGGTATGGACCCTGGTTGGTTCTTTTTAGGGGGATATTCTATGCTGGATTCATTTTTCCGGGAAGAGAGTTTAATCCCGTCCCGTTTTTACGGGGAAGGGGGGGGGGGTTTATACGACAAAACCGGCTCCCAAAATCGTGTTTGTAAGCACGGTCTTTGTCTATATCTAGAGTCAGATGGCTGGAAACAAACGCTTGCCATCAGCCAAGAAACCACGTGAGGAGATGAGAATACATGTACTTGTAGCGAGATTCCTAAAAAGATGTCAAAAACATCAACATTTTGACATAGCTTAATGATGAATCAGATTAGGGTGCTTGCACAAATGAAAGTTTCTAAAGAGTTTTTTTTAACTTTGGCACCATGTTGATAGTTGGGTAACGCAATCTGTTTAGCAAAAACAGGGCTCGTGCTATTTTTTTGTCGTTGTAGAAGTAGATGTTTGTGTCAATTTTTAAAATTGGGGTTTGTTGTTTTAAATATGGTTTACACTACTGAGTACTCTCATGTTAATAGATTAAATATCTAAATATTCTTTTGGACAACATTTTGGTTAAGTCATCTTTTGTAAGTAATTCTGTGCACAATATTGGATACAAAATTTAAAAAACTAAATATGTCCTATACTGTATTCATTAATGCGATGGCAAATTGTTTCTGTCTTCCAGTTAACAGAATTTAGGAAATTATCGTCGGCTGATACCGAGATATCACGTGACATCCGTGAAAGACTGTCATCACGTGTATTCTCGTGTAAAAAATAAGAACAGGGCTGGATAGAGAGAGATGCTTTTAATAGCAAGTGCAACACAATACAATAAAAAACAGAAACTTCGGGCGACCAATTCAAGTTTGCGTGATGAACAATCTGTGAAGTAAAATGGTAATTAGTATCTCATTTTGGCTGAATATACGCTGTGTAGTCTGTGCCGGTTCTTCATCTCTATTTAAAATTTATTTATATATTCATGAGAAATACACACTTTTCATCTACGGTAAGTAGGGTAGGCACTGTTCTATCATTATAAGAATACACCTTTGAAATGGCGACTTACAGCGATAAAAGACAGAAACCCTTCTGGTTTATCCAGTGGTGGTGGTGCTGGTGTTGTTCCGTTGGTAAAGCCAGTATAATAGAAGACCTCCCACTGAAAAACAACACCAATAAGTTTTAAATCAATCCGACAATTTCAGACAGCTGACATTCAATACCGCCAAACGGTCGCATGTATACTTACACAACGCGGCAATCCACCCGTTCTGGTTTTGCTGCGTTTGCTGACGAATTCCAGTTCCCAAGTTTAGGGGGACGGGGTTCGGTAAGGATGGCAGGGGAGTCGGAACGCCTGCCCCTCCACCACCACCACCTACAGGGACAGGGTAAGGAACAGGGTTGGAGTAGTAATAAGGTATGTATAAGGCACCCCCTCCTCTGCGTCCTTTACCGTATCCACTTCCGCCATTTCCTCCACCACCACCGCCATATCCACTATAACCTCCGTATCCCCCGCCGGAATATCCACCCATGGCGGAATACACGCCTCCACTCATGTATCCCCCTCCTCCTCCTCCCCCTCCTCCAAAGCCGCCGTAACCCCCACCGCCGTAACCCCCGCCGCCGTAACCCCCGCCGCCGCCGTAACCCCCGCCGCCATAACCTCCGCCATATCCACCACCGTAGCTGTCAGCAGTCACACAGGAAAATACTGTCAAGGCAGCGATCGCTATTAGGATCCGCATCTATGTATAAGAAAGGAGGAGATAAATCATCTTTGACGTACCATTTGTAGATGTCGCTGACCATGGAATACCTCTGCAGTGTTTTAACACATTCGGAGCACGTTTATGTACCTATAGATTTAATTATTTTCCCCCAGAAAAATGCATCCTTGATAGAATTAACAGAATTAGAATTTGCGAAAAAATATCTCGGTTACCAAAATGTACAACTTTATCATATCTTATGTCAAATGTAGTAGCGCATATAATATTATATATATAAAGATTCTTTGATTGAAAGAAAAAGAAAGTATTCGAAACTGAAAATCCTAAGAAAAGAAATGATAATTATATCTAAACATCATCAAGATATCGCATTTGAAAAATTGTGAAAAGTTAAACATGGACGTAGAATCCTCCTACAATTACTAAATACATCTGTAGAAAATGAAAATAGCAGTAGATAAACAGTGACGAACAATATATAATTACAATTCAAGAGCAGCGTCACTTGAAAATAAATGATTGGATGAATATACCAGAGCTACACTGATTTTATCGTTAGGTCGTAAAATCCCAATATGAAATGCTGTAGAGTACCTTGTTGGGATGATCCACGGGCGCCACCAAATGGATAGCACACTTACCCGGTCAAAATCTTAAATACCAGGACCTGACTTAACGTTACACAAGACAACTCCCTTTCCGTAGAAGTCAAACTCATGGGTGACTATGATAGATATACCGAACATATATCCGTTTTCGGATCGTGATTTGGGTTGACTTTTGTAAACGCAAGAAGATGGATCGGCTCGGTGACACAACTGAGCAAGTAGACCATCGCGCATTGATACAAGCCGTATTTTCGCAGTTATATGAATGGGTATAGATGCTGTACACATAAGTTTGTTTTATCTTATCGCGCCTTTATGTAAAGCAATGTCCTCACATCACTACTCTGTCGTAGGAAACAGGCGTCTTATTTCCCATTACATCTACACTATTCTTCCGTATCTAAATACTTTATTTCATTTTTATTTTCTGTGAAGCCTTAAATACAGTGTTGAATGTTTGTTGTAAAAACAACTGTTATTCTTCTAGATTGCAATGCTATAGAAATACTTAGAGTATACATGTAGCAGGTGGGGGGGGGGGGGGGGGGGGGGTGAGGGCTGGCCCACTACTTTTGGCAATGTTCATTTTCCGTTACTTTTACATGAAAAGTGAGTTATTTTCAAATGCAAAGTCAGATATGTCGGTTGATTCCCATCTTCACGGTTTATTGTAGTGAATATGATAGGTGAAACGTAAAAACAAAGTAAGAATCAAATTCATGCAGGGAAGGACCACCAATGCTCGCCTCAACCCCCCCCCCCCCCCCACCTACCCACACACGCACGCAAGCACACACAATCACACACGATTAAGGATGTTGGAGTTTGGGGAAAAGTACCCATTTGTAGGGGTTTTTTTCATCAAGAATTTTAAACATATGTGAAGTAAACTCCGACTGCCCCCTCCTCTTTGAAAAACGATGCTACGTGCTTAGTAATGTTTCCCCATCTTTAGTGTTTACCGTTTTTTCTAATTCATCATTTACGACTAGATACTGGTATGAGATTGTATTCTTCAAACAAAATGATATGACGCTGTGAAATTTACATCAGAAATAAAAGTAACAAATGTGAATGTAGTCTTTCGTGTTTCTCTTTTCTCGTTACACGTGGAGGACTGTAATATATAATAACAGATCGGTAAACCGTCCACCGTTTTCGGTCTATCTCTTCACTTTGCGAGGATGAAACGGGAATCGCGGAGATTACGTCGGCAATCCATCAGCGCTGTGACGTAACTGCTCATTCACTGTAACGCATAGCAGGAAAAACTACGGCAAACCAATCAAAGCCCATCGCTATCTATTAAAACATGCTTAAGGTACACAGGGGGGTGGATTAAAAACCGCAAAAGGAACGACAAATGGAATAAAAGATAATGTCTTACATTGCATATTTCTTTTAAATGATCAAATATGCCCATTAAATATATTTCATAGGAATTTCGATTAAACTATCAACGGTGGGGAAAACAAACTTCACTCCTTTTTGTACCGATATCCTGTCGGGATCCCCATCGGACACAGTGGTGGTTGGTCAGTATAAAATAAATTGCCACTTTTAAGGTTCGGGGTCCACTCTGGATACGGTAGCCGAGAACACACTAGTCCCCGAAGTAGTGAGTGAAATTTTGTTGTGAATTTCTCTGACTTTATCAGATTGGTTTACTATCGTTTCAACAACAGCAAGCCCCTTCGCTTGATCGAGCGTGCAAATATTTGGGCGAGGATTCTCATATATTTCAATGAAACGGGTTTTACTTTTGTTCTCAGTGACCAATCACATTGCAAAAAATGATAAAACGTGGTCCAAACTCATTTTTATTGAATCAGTGTGAAATTTGTTCGCTCGATCGAAATGTCATGCTGTTATAAGAACGATAGTAACTGTATTTCTCTCTTATTCTAAATTGACATATATCTTTTTAAACAACACACTTTCGAACTATATTAGAACTTTATTTAATTTAACGGCAAAATGAATTTCAGTAAGCATCATATTTTGAAATCAAAATTTATTCATTATAAATTTTTCGCAATTTGAATAATCATATATGCAATAGAATGTACATTTGGCTATCGAGAAAAAGTCCTTCTTTTCAGGAGACAAAATGAAGGCCATCTTGACGACTCTGTTGGTTTCGGTGTGTGTTGGGGCTAGTTTGGCCGGTGGATACGGCGGCGGCGGCGGCGGTGGATATTACGGATATGGAGGTGGATACGGCGGTTATGGTGGATACGGAGGAGGATATGGCGGAGGGTACAGCGGATACGGCGGTGGCGGCGGCGGTGGTGGTGGAAAGGGCTACGGAAAAGGTATTGTCATTTCTCTTCAAATAGGGTCTATACTTCTACGTAACTAATGCCAGTATTGCTTAGGAATGATCGCTTGCTCCGATTAAAAACAAACATTCATATTTGGTACAATTTTCTGATATTTTATCAGGCAAAGGGGGAGGATATTCTACCATTATCTATTACCCGGTGGCCCAGGATTATTATGTTCCTGTGCCCATGGGCGGAGGCGGATTTGGATATGGAGGCGGCTACGGAGGCGGACTCGGCGGATTTGGAGGCGGCTACGGAGGCGGAATTGGAGGCGGCTACGGAGGCGGACTCGGCGGATTTGGAGGTGGACTCGGAGGTCTAGGTGGAGGACTGCCTAACGGTGGACTAGGACTGGCCTTGGGATCCGTTAATAACCAAAATAATATGGGATTATTTGGTGGTATGGGTGGCCAAAGCGCTTTAGGAGGAGGTAAGTAGAATCTAATAGCAATTAATGCAGATATTGGCACTGGAGAAGTGGCAGTGTGGGCGGGGTCTCCTAATGATGTATTTGTAAATCATTGTGTTCAGAACTCCTTAATCTGATTCTTGCCGTTTTAATCTACAGCTCTTGGTCTGGCTCTCACTGCGTCTAACCCTCTACTCGGAGGACTAGTCACAGCTGGTTCAGGATTCCCCGGCCTCGGACTTTTGGGAGCCATCGGCTGATTGTCCATACAATGCTGGTATTGGTAACCAGACATTTTTTTCAGGGGCAAGTTAATGTACAAAATTTAACAAATTTTCCCTTTGATTTTGACTGAAAATAAACTGTTTCACGTCCGGTTTATGTTTAGAAGATATGACAATCATACAATGAACTGATATTTTTTTCTAATTCTATATCAATTAAATTACAGATTATCTGCATCTCGCATCGCATTCAAGAGTTTTGTCACCGCCCACATTTGTTCATAATTGTATATACAATATTATTGATGCAATAAATGGCTGTATCCTTTTTGATTGTTAAAGTCTGATTCTTTAAGCCAATGTTATCTTAATAAGGGAAAATAATTTGACGTCTTCAAGTATAATGACTGTATTGACCATAATCTTTATTTCGCTTCTTTTTAAGTCTTTCCACCAAAACAAGATTTGATGTTACAAGGCGCGGTTCTAGCGTTTTTTGGTATTAGGGGTAACTGAGGTACAAACTGTAAAATGACACAATATGACGTTTTATTGGTAATGTTCAACCACAGGAAGTACAACCCCCTTAAACCCTCCACCTTTTAAATCCACCACTGTCCTATTAAGTTTATTTTAACTTCGGACCTTGATAAGTGTTTTCTAACGAAGCAATTGTGAATAATTTACATGATATAGGGGATATTTTTTTTAATTCTCATTTTGCAGGTGTATCATATCTAGAAAGCTTTTGCGAGATTTGTCGAGACATCAATATGACCGAAATATTCCAAATTAAAGCAGTTTGCAAAGTCAAAGCTTTATGGTGAAACATTTTTTGGTATTCATCCAATCAATGAAAATGTTGAATTTTTAGGACATTAATAAATCATCTGGCGTTGACTTTAATTGTTCCATGTCGTCTAGATAGATATGTGCACCGGTAACTCACCTTATTATCGCAATTCACCTTTGAATTAGAACGCTTTACCCGATATAGTATTGCGTTGAGTGACGACACAATTGAATGAGGCGATTGAACAGTTTGAATGACATGTTTGATGTAATACAACAAGAGTTTTCTTTGGCCGATCACAGCCCGCCCACTTTCTCGTGCGGATTCAGGTGATCAAATAAGTTGAACGAACTAGAAAATTACTTGCTGGAGAACTGTAGCTCTCTGAAAAAATATTGTGACAGCGAGCAACAGATCCACCTTTTATAAAAACCTTCGATTTATGGGGCACTATATCGGTGTATTCTTGTGTTGCTGTCTCATAAATTCACTATAAAAACATTCTTAACAACTTGTGCCCAAACATACCTTCAAATATTCATTAAATCCACACACGACCCGAAAACTCGCAGCTTGCCACAGCAGGAGTTCCTCAGGGTTCTATTTTGAGTACGTTTGTATTTTTATTTCATATAAATGACTTTCCGTTGCTTGTAAATAATTCATTACCATATTTACTCAATATGCAAAACCTTAAACTACAAATTATTTACACTAAGCAAGATAAAATCGTTTCTCCCCCTGAAAGCTTTATTACAATGCATACATTCTGCCGTCTGTTAACTACTGCCTGACTGTTTGGGGTACGTGTAATACATCCAAAGTTGGTTTGGAAAGAATATTTTAAAAATTACAAAAAAGAGACGCAACGACAAATCTGGATGAAACCCAGATTCATCATCTAAAATTTTGCTTGAGAAACTTGGTTGGTTCATAATCTATGAGCTAGTCGATTTACACAAATATGCTTTATTATTTGAATTTCCCGCGCTTTGGCTCCTCATTATCTTGGCGAGTTATTTGAATTTCAACCCTCTGCGTTCTGAATCAGATCATGATCCTCGATTACCAAAGTTACGCACACAATTATTCAAAACCTCTCTGCAATACTCAGGTGTGTGACTATGAAACAAAGTACACCATTACATAAGGCTTTCTCAGTCTCAACATACCAGGCACTTATAAAAATAATGTAGAAAAATGCATTATCAGCTGCCGTACCACTATCTAAGCATGCTTGTGTTTTCTCGTTGATAATTTCTATACATTTATGTCTATTAATCGCATTATCTAAGCATGCTTGTGTTTTCTCGTTGATAATTTCTATACATTTATGTCTATTAATCGCATTATCTAAGCATGCTTGTGTTTTCTCGTTGATAATTTCTATACATTTATGTCTATTAATCGCATTATCTAAGCATGCTTGTGTTTTCTCGTTGATAATTTCTATACATTTATGTCTATTAATCGCATTATCTAAGCATGCTTGTGTTTTCTCGTTGATAATTTCTATACATTTATGTCTATTAATCGCACTATCTAAGCATGCTTGTGTTTTCTCGTTGATAATTTCTATACATTTATGTCTATTAATCGCATTATCTAAGCATGCTTGTGTTTTCTCGTTGATAATTTCTATACATTTATGTCTATTAATCGCATTATCTAAGCATGCTTGTGTTTTCTCGTTGATAATTTCTATACATTTATGTCTATTAATCACATTATCTAAGCATGCTTGTGTTTTCTCGTTGATAATTTCTATACATTTATGTCTTTAATCGCATTTTGGAATATTGGATTTTGTGATTCTTTATCATTGATATATAATTTTGATATATAAATTTGATATAAGTGATATAAACAAAAGTTTACTACGTGCTCTTGTGTTCAGGCTATCGAGACTCTGTTTTAAGTGATTATTCTTGTTTATAATTATATATATCAAGTGGAAGGCCCTGGGGAAGAATAGTGCGTGTACTATTCAGGTCACCTTCTTGAAATAAAGTATTATTATTATTATATTTTATTACTTATATTTTTCAATATTTATTACATCTCAGATAACATTGTATACATATGGAATGAGCAAATAAATTGAAAGGGAAGTTGAGCATACCAAATTAAAGTCATTTTCAAGAAACTAAATGCAATACAATCGCTTGAGGCAATTGATTTAATTGTGAATTTCAAATAGAGAGAAAGTACAAGAAATTACCCAAACAGTGACGTATAACACAGTTACTTAATTTGTAAATTAAACTCCATAGCGGCGTATGAATGTTAGGAGTGTTACCTTTGGCTCAAGTGAGCTATAACGAACACATACGCGAATATTTTACGTGTGCTGTTCTCCTTAGTTTTCAATATTGCGTCATTGGAAAGTTTGTGATAAATCTGCGTTTTAAATCGTACGTATTTTAAATACATTGTATACGAAAGTATTGGAGACAATATGATTTCCAGTACATACCAACTGATGAGTGGAACGCCTTAGTTTCCTTCATTATTTGATGTTGTAATATCATCATGTGATGTTGTAATGTTACCATGCGATGTTGTAATATCATCATGCGATGTTGTAATGTTACCATGCGATGTTGTAATATCATCATGCGATGTTGTAATATCATCATGCGATGTGGTAATGTCATCATGTGATGTTGTAATGTCATCATGCGATGTTGTAATGTCATCATGTGATGTGGTAATGTCATCATGTGATGTTGTAATATCATCATGTGATGTGGTAATGTCATCATGTGATGTGGTAATATCATCATGTGATGTTGTAATGTCATCATGTGATGTTGTAATGTCATCTGTGATGTGGTAATGTCATCATGTGATGTGGTAATGTCATCATGTGATGTAATGTCATCATGCGATGTGGTAATGTCATCATGCGATGTAGTCCGAAATATCTGACGTTTTCCTGACTTTTTTATGATTTTGATATTTACCGTGCCAGGAAAACGTCAGAACCGGCGCCATTACGTAAACTGGCAATTCGCCGCCTCCAACTGGAGGCGGCATTCTCGGGCCGATTTTAAATACTTTGGAGTCGAATTCAATGTTAAACTCATAATTAATCAATAAAACGATGCTTCTTGTACTTACTAATATCGGTTTTATGGGTTCTTTCAACACATAAAAGTGTCTTGAAAACATTTTAAGAAACTGTTGAGCTTTGTTTTGCGTCACGTGACTCGTTCGCTCAAATGACAGCGAAACTTCGGTTGACTACAATTGTGTGCTTCTGTTATCAAATTTTGGAGTGGTATTTTCTTTTCATCGATATCAGTAAGTACAAGAAGTATCGTTTTGTTGATTAATTATGAGTTTAACATTGAATTCGACTCCAAAGTATTCCAGTTTACGTAATGGCACCGGTTCTGACGTTTTCCTGGCACGGTATATATCAAAATCATAAAAAAGCCAGGAAAACGTCAGATATTTCGGACTACATGCGATATTGTAATGTCCTCATGTGATGTTGTAATGTCCTCATGTGATGTTGTAATGTCATCATGTGATGTGGTAATGTCATCCTGTGATGTGGTAATGTTATCATGTGATGTTGTAATGTCATCATGTGATGTGGTAATGTCATCCTGTGATGTGGTAATGTTATCATGTGATGTTGTAATGTCATCATGTGATGTGGTAATATCATCATGCGATGTTGTAATGTCATCATGTGATGTGGTAATGTCATCATGTGATGTGGTAGTGTTATCATTTGATGCTGTAATATCATCATGCGATGTTGTAATGTCAGCAAGCGATGTTGTAATGTCATCATATGATGTAATGTCATCATGTGATGTTATCATGTGATGTGTTATTGTCATCACGTGATGTTGTAATGTCAGCAAGTGATGTTGTAATGTCATCATGTGATGTGTTATTGTCATCATATGATGTTGTGATGTCATCATGCGATTTGGAAATATCACGTGATGTAGTAATGTCATAATACATGTATAATATGGTATAATCATTACGTAATGTGGTTATATACTATGTTATACATTTATTATCTGTGATAATTCTTCGGAATACTGTGTAATCTATTTTTTTCCATCCACATCACGCATTGAGATATTACCACAACACGTAACGAGAATCAGTCGTGAATGGGAGTTCAAAACCATAAAAGTTCAAATCTATTTGACAAACAGAAGTAAATTGTACAATTTAATCTTTATTTTGTAATTCATGATTATAACAGCCTTGGCAGTGAAAAGGGCTAGTGAAAAAACCCAAACAAACAAAAAACAATGCAATTTACAAAATGGCAAGTGCAAATATGATACATACCTGGAAACGAAAAATTATGGGAAATAATAATTTCAGCCTCTTATCCTGCAATTGCTGATTGTATGATTAATTCTCGGAGATTGTATGAAACTTTGGGTTGAAATTTATTACGAAGAATAAAATGAGACCCTATTGTTGCAGTATGTATTCAGTTTAGATGACACATCGGAGCTGATTTCCTCTTCTGTCACATGTATAACTTGTAGTCCTTGTCCAGCCATACAATATGAGCGATACATTCAATACTAGTGGGCGATATGTGAGTAATAAATTTTATAATGACGCCTGGCTATATTGAGTACTGTAGATGTCGTGTAGATTACAATAAACGTAACCCAATATAATGGTTAATCACAGTTTCGCTATAAATGATAAACCGAGTTTACCACCAGTGTTCCTATCAGCTAAACAAATTAAAGGACTGTCAATTTCTATGTCCAACATAACATTGGTATTCCTACATAGTGTATGTATATAGGGACATTAGAACACAGTTCTCTAAGAAAAACATTGTTTGAGATAAACATGAAGATGATAAAACAAATACAGACAAAATGAGCTAGAGTGTAGTAAGTTAAGAAAAGCAAACGGGTCCGACTTCGAATCCAAATTCCTGATGCGACTGTCCGTAGTCCGTTGGTATAAAGTCAATAATTGGTAAGCTTTGAACTGCCTTTGTTGATATTTCGAAGATGGCTTTTCCATCGCTACTCCTTGACTGAAAAAAACAAGATATTGACATCCTAAACATAATGTCTGTTGCTGGATAATTTGGTCAGGTAAGAAGTAATGGTGATTGACAGGGGTGTAACAAATAGAAGTGTAGGCACCAAGCGGCAAGGGGTCAGGGCGCTTAAGGTCTCTAGCCGGTCCTACGGCTTTTTGCGCATTCTGAAATGCCACAAGATGTCTGTTTTTACCGAGCAGATTAGCGGCGCCATTTTGTTGATTTTCCTTTCCGGCTGAAATGTACCTCTTTTTTAAGAGAGCTTGGTAAAAGGATGCCAACCCAGTACCGTTAATTTAGTGTTATGGTGAATGGAAATAGCGTACCAAAGTTACCAGAAAGTGTGGAGATAGGCATAAATGACTTATGATTTTTTTTGGCATAGACGACTGAATTTTTGTGTGTGAAAATTATGTGTAGGTCTGGGCTTTTGTGCCACCATTGATGTTACGCCCCTGACATTTGAATAGTGGTAACTATTGCATTTATTATCATTAGAAGCAATTTTGAAATTTTGTAAGACTTCTCTGAAAGCAAAACAAGGGACCTAAACTGAGAAAAATAAGATGACAAAATCTCCACAAGCTTGTCCGACTTACCTTGCATCCATCTACCACATTGGCGAAATTCTTAGTCATGTGCTTTGTTTTATCGGCACCTTCCAGGACAATGGCGCGCTTTTTATCTTTGTACTTTTCATCGTACCAAGCCAGAGAATTTTTACAGTAATAAGTAAAAGTCTGAGTAGCTCGTTCGCTGAAGAGCTGGAGAAGACGGAGTTGTACTTCATTGGAATATTCAATGCTAAATCCAGATTTCAGTCCACTAAACGATTGTCCTTCTTCTTTTACTCTTGGTTGAAGTGGAGACTGCAAGACAAAATGGCATCAAATAATCAAGGTATTACTATGACAACACTTTTATAACTAATACATTTATCATAAAAAAAAAACCCCACAAAACGTTACAATATTAGCATTGAAACTTATAGGCGTGTATTTTGATATTTTAGTCATGTTAGGGGATTTTTAAAATTTATTTTTGTCGTTGTAGAAATTGCACAGTGGATCAAAAGACAGATCTTTATTTCCAATGTTTTTGCCTTTGCTAGCTCTATAAATTGTAATGATAGTCATTTCCCCATGAACGCGCTGCAGATGTAAACAATGCTCGTATGAATCTTGATAAAGTGCATTCATTTTAATGACTGCTAGATGTACTTCCAAGAGAAATGAAAGTAGAATGTACATATAAGAAATACATTTCCTTTTTGAACTTCACACCGGCAAACACTTTCACCGTCAGAAATATGCCGGTGTAAAGCGTCGCAATTCATTTCCTCGTGTATTTTCAAATATCAAATTTATTTCTTAATTAAATAGGGACCGTACCATCTTGGTGTCATCTGTTGGATGGAGGCAGGTACTTCCGTCTGTCATGTTACACCACACTTTGATGGCATCACCAGTCGCGCCGAGGGTGGGATCTACCCAGTACCATCCTGTTCCAAATATTTCAAGTGGCAAGTCAATCACAACATTTTCTCAGAAAAATATAGACTTTCAAACTCAGCATCTTCATTAATTTATGGATCTACAATCTATATATAATGATACCATAAACACATGATGAATAGGAGAATACTACCGAGTTGGTATACTTATGGTCTCTATTAGTATTTTCCTTTTTTGGAATGAATATTTTCAGTATTTCAATTGCAGTTCAGAACGACTACTAAAGAAACCGACCGTCTTTGGATTCCGGATTTCCCAGTTTGATGTCATTACAGGTACTGGCAGGGTTGTCGTCCTTTCCTGTGGGATATCGGATCCTAGCTATCTCATCGTTTATTTTTTCTATTTGTCCAAACAATTTGCCAACCAGAAGAGTGACGCCTTCCTTGAATTCAAATTTCTGTCCCGACATGTCCTGTATCAATGTGTCAACGTCAAAATGGAGGGGGTCTTCCTTTTGATTGACAGCACGTTTCTTTCTGCGTTGTTGTTTATTTCCACCGAAATTTGAAGCGAAGAAATCGGATGGGAAAGCTTGAGATGACCCCGGGGGACCAGCCGGTCCTGTGGCTCCCTAAATCAGAAACAGGAAGACAGTATAGGTAAAGGTAACGCGTCTCATTAAAATTTAAAGCGTCATTACAGTAACGTTGTTGTTGCTACATACCGAAAGTCCTGGTTCACCCTTGGGTCCTGTATCTCCCTGCAGTCAAAAAATAACAATGCTACCTTTAGCAAGAGTTTAAAACTGACCATTACGACTAGATATCTTAAATAAAATGCAATTAAATGATTACTGATGAATCTTACAAACATCACAATTTTTGATAGAAAATAGAATGTAGTCCAGAAAAGTATATATATGTGTATATATATATATATATATATATATATATATATATATATATATATAAATTGGTATCGTATAAGTTTTACATGTATATGTACTACATGTTCTCCCTTTGCTTGACGTCACCCACTCTCCCTATACTATGTTAGACTCAGTAAGGAGTGTATACACGATTTGTCGCTCCGTAGATAAATGTTTCTATACTTATATTACCCCACTTAACCCAGGTTTATATAATACCAACCTATAATCCAGTAATGGTGTTTTCCCTAAATTACCGGTTCTCTTTATAACCAGTAATATGTTTCTGTATTACCCGTTCTCCGTATAGACCAGTAATATATTTCTATATTAACCGCTGTCCCTTAGCATAAATAATTCCATAGTTCTATGATACATGTATTCGTACTCCCTAAAAACCAATATTGTACTAGTATTTCTATATTCTCCACTCTCCCTTAGAACCAGTAAGTTCATGGTTCTATATTACTCGTATTCCCCTAATATATTTCTATTCTACCCGCTCTCCCTAGAAATTAGTTCCATAATATAATAACATATACCCGTTCTCCCTATAAACCAGTTATATAATTCTATATTACCTGTTTCCCCCATAAACTAGTTATATAATTCAATATTACCCGTTCTCCCTAGAAACCAGTTATATAATTCTATATTGCCCGTTCTCCCTATAAACCAGATATATATTTCTATATTACCCGTTCTCCCTATAAACCAGTTATATATTTCTATATTACCCGTTCTCCTTATAAACCAGTTATATATTTCTATATTACCCGCTTTCCTTATAAAACAGTTATATTTATAGGTTATAGACTTTGTATGGGAAAATATGACGACCGAGTTTTTTGGCGCGTGCACGGACCGAGCTTGCGAGGTCCGTCCGCGACAAAAAACGAGGTCGTCATATTTTCCCATACAAAGTCTATAACCTTTTTATTATATACTTTCAATTTCACTTAGAAACTAACAATAATTTATTTTTAACAATTTCTTTATTGGTTTAACTGAGTAAAAGATGAAAAAACACGAAAAAATTGAAAATTAACGACGCAGTAATTTGCTTGTGTATTGATTGTGACGTAATGTTTGCGGGCCGGGATGTTTCCGGGCATATATCGCGTGATATATGACCGCAAACTTTTAAAGAAAAAAGAAGAGATGAAATTGAAAGTATATCTATATTACCCGCTCTCCTTATAAACCAGTTATATAGTTCTATATTGCCCGCCCTCCCTATAAACCAGTTATATATTTCTATATTACTCGCTCTCCTTATAAACCAGTTATACATGTATATTTCTATATCACCTACTTTCCTTATAAACCAGTTTTATAGTTCTATATTACTCGCTCTCCCTATAAACCAGTTAAATATTTCTATATTACCCGCTCTCTCTCTAAACCAGTTATATAGTTCTATATTGCCCGCTCTCCTTATAAACCAATCATATATTTCTATATTACCCGCTCTCCCTATAAACCAGTTATATAGTTCTATATTGCCCGCTCTCCCTATAAACCAGTTATATAGTTCTATATTGCCCGCTCTTTCTATAAACCAGTTAAATATTTCTATATTACCCGCTCTCTCTATAAACCAGTTATATAGTTCTATATTACTCGCTCTCCTTATAAACCAGTTATATAGTTCTATATTGCCCGCTCTCCTTATAAACCAATCATATATTTCTATATTACCCGCTCTCCCTATAAACCAGTTATATAGTTCTATATTGCCCGCTCTCCCTATAAACCAGTTATATAGTTCTATATTGCCCGCTCTCCTTATAAACCAATCATATATTTCTGTATTACCCGCTCTCTCTATAAACCAGTTATATAGTTCTATATTACCCGCTCTCCTTATAAACCAGTTAAATAGTTCTATATTGCCCGCTCTCCCTATAAACCAATCATATATTTCTATATTACCCGCTCTCCCTATAAACCAGTTAAATATTTCTATATTACCCGCTCTCCCTATAAACCAGTTATATATTTCTATATTACCCGCTCTCCTTATAAACCAGTTATATAGTTCTATATTGCCCGCTCTCCTTATAAACCAGTTATATAGTTCTATATTGCCCGCTCTTTCTATAAACCAGTTATATAGTTCTATATTGCCCGCTCTTTCTATAAACCAGTTATATAGTTCTATATTGCCCGCTCTCCTTATAAACCAGTTATATAGTTCTATATTGTCCGCTCTCCCTATAAACCAGTTATATATTTCTATATTACCCGCTCTTTCTATAAACCACTTATATAGTTCTATATTACCCACCCTCCCTATAAACCAGTTATATATTTCTATATTACCCGCTCTCCCTATAAACCAGTTATATAGTTCTATATTGCCCGCTCTTCTTATAAACCAGTTATATAGTTCTATATTGTCCGCTCTTTCTATAAACCAGTTATATAGTTCTATATTGCCCGCTCTTTCTATAAACCACTTATATAGTTCTATATTACCCGCTCTTTCTATAAACCACTTATATAGTTCTATTTTACCCGCTCTCCTTTTGGTCCGGATAGTCCTTGTTGTCCCTAAAAGCAAAAAAAAAAGAAGTTTGGTTTATATTCTGTCTGAGAAGTAGGGATTGGGAAATGATATCTGCGATTATTATACTAAAAGTATGAAACATCAACTCCAAATGTGTAAATGTTTGCAGACCCCCCATATTTACCACAAAAGTTTCTTATGAAACCACATTTATTTTCGCATTATTCACAAATCTTTATTGAAAAATTCAATGGAAAACATGATCCAAAAATTAATCCTTCAAAAGTGTCTTTTTATTGGTGCATTTCATGAATTAACGAACGATTTACATTATTGTTTGATCAATTGATTTGAAAATCCCACATAAACAAAATCCTACTTCATTTGATGAGTACATAATCTTGGGGTATCATATAACCTTAAATCCATTACACGGGCAAAGAAATGTTGAAAATCACTTTTCTACAATTAACAAATAAATTATAATCTGTCGAATCAATTCACATATAGCCTGAAACATGTGGTGTACAAATGTCTAATACCAGGATTTAGCTTTTGTGAGATGCAACAGACAGGGCGCCACAACAGAATGACTTCAGAGTTATGGCGCACTTGTCTCCTGCTTTTTATACTTACAGGAAAGCCTGTCGTTCCCTCCGGCCCTGGAAAACCTGGCGGTCCATCGGGTCCCTAAAACAAACAAGCTCTGATTCTGTTCTACAGATATACAATTCCCAGAACTTTTGAGTTTAACAAACAGAAAATATCCATGAATACCGTACCTTATTTCAGTAGAATTTTCTAAGATTTAATCAGAATTTTATTTCAGTAGAAGTTTCTAAGATTTAATCAGAATTTTTGCAATGTTAATAAAAACTTTAATGTAAATTTTATTAATAACAGGAATTAAAGAAAGGCGAAGATAACAAACAGTGATCAATCTCATAACTCCTATAAGCAATACAAAACAGAGGGTTGGGCAAACACGGACCCCTGGATATACCAGAGGTGAGATCAGGTACGTATTAGCAGTAAGAAATTTGATTTTCCTATGTTAAAATGAGTTTTAAAAGTGGAATAAGAACAACGTCATCAAATCTTGATCAAATTTGATGTGAAATTATTCAGAAAGAAACTTATTATTAACTGCTTTTATTTTCTTCACAGTTTGAAAATTCAAAGGAGCTCAAATGTATATCTTGGGTAAAAAGTTTTTATTATTCAGGGGTTTTCGTGGATTTTTCCATTGAGCATACGTTTCTTTAACATCTGTATGCAGTCTTGCAAATTTCGTTTGGTAATGTATGGTAATTGACAAGGTAAAAGTGGATTTTTTGTTCATCTTGTATCTATTTTTCAGTAACAATTTCTGATCAATCATTACCATTGATTGCTTTTCATAGTTTTATAACATCTTCACAAGAGAAATTGAGACAAAGTTTAACCCTACCAATATAACTCGACCATCATCCCGTTCTGAGTTATTTAACTTTTTTGTTATTTATTTCTGAGCTATCTTATTTTTATTCCGACTTACTTTACTTTTCTGCTGAGTTACTGTACTTTTCCTCTGTTACTTTACTTTTTCTCTGAGTTACTTTACTTTTCCGCTGAGTTACTTTACTTTTCCTCTGAATTACTTTACTTTTCCTCTGAATTACTTTACTTTTTCTCTGAGTTATTTTACTTTTCCGCTGAGTTACTTTACTTTTCCGCTGAGTTACTTTACTTTTCCTCTGAATTACTTTACTTTTCCTCTGAGTTATTTTACTTTTCCGCTGAGTTACTTTACTTTTCCTCTGAATTACTTTACTTTTTCTCTGAGTTATTTTACTTTTCCGCTGAGTTACTTTACTTTTCCGCTGTGTTACTTTACTTTTCCACTGAGTTACTTTACTTTTCCTCTGAGTTACTGTACTTTTCTGCTGAGTTACTTTACTTTTCCTCTGAATTACTTAAGCTTTCCTTAGAGTAACTTTATTCATGAGTTACTTTACTTTTCCTCTGAATTACTTTACTTTTCCTCTGTGTAACTTTACTTTTCTTCTGAATTACTTAAGCTTTCCTTAGAGTAACTTTATTCATGAGTTACTTTACTTTTCCGCTGAGTTACTTTACTTTTCCTTTGATTTACTTTACTTTTCCTCTGTGTAACTTTACTTTTCTTCTGAATTACTTAAGCTTTCCTTAGAGTAACTTTATTCATGAGTTACTTTACTTTTCCTCTGAATTACTTTACTTTTCCTCTGTGTAACTTTACTTTTCTTCTGAATTACTTAAGCTTTCCTTAGAGTAACTTTATTCATGAGTTACTTTAATTTTCCCTGAGATACTTTATTTTTCTTATGAGCTATTTTACTTCTCCTGTGAGTTATATTATCTTTTGTCTGATTTACTTTACTTTTTCCTACTATTCAATTGTTTGTTTCAGAGTTACTTTACCTTTCTTCTGAGTTATGTTACTAATAAATAGCAGGCAGTGTCAGGACATTCAATCAAAGATATAATTACAAGAATTCCTCTGTCACCCTTCGGTCCCGGGGGGCCTGGCTCTCCTGGTTCACCCTTCACTCCGACGTCACCGATAACTCCAGGGGCCCCTACACGTCCCATGTGTCCCTTTATTCCCTTCTCTCCCATTTCTCCTTTAGGTCCAGATGGTCCAGGTGGGCCCTGTCAACAGCACAGAATATTTTTTCTAACACATACAGACATTTACTTCAGTTTTATTCATGGATGTAGAGTTTTTCTGTAACCTTTACCATTGTGAGACTACTTGTAAAGAATGCATTGGTTGTTTTTTTTTAATTGTGATTTGTCTTGAAAATTGTATAGTTATAGTAGACCTTGCACGAGATGAAGAAAATGGATTCCTTTCCATAGGTAGAATCTACTGTCAAACCTTGCAATGTGTACATATATATCTAATATACAGTAAATGTTTTGCTTAAGAAAGCCCGATACAACAACAGAAAATATATTTTTTGTCAGATGACCTTGTCAGTCTTGTTACTTATGACATTATGAAACGATATTCTCAACTTAAGAATATGGTATTTGTGCTTGTTTGCGAGAAAGATCTTGATTTCATAGAATACTTGTTCCTATTTACTATCAGTACATATATCTAGTAGGGGCATTCAATTAACAGCCACTCCATGTTTTAGAATCAAGGGCAGATAACTAAAGTTCACAGTGTATTGGCCTTCCTTAAAGAGGTAGTAAAGTTCATTTTGGCGATAAGATAAATGAATGATATTCATCAACTTTGAAATGAATGCATGTGCGTCAAAATTTACACTAGAAGCCAGTGTATATAGCAGATTCAATTTTTTCCAGGAATAAAACATACAGGGGATGTAATTTGAATGTCATAATTATTTTAAATTTGGAATTAAATGCAGATAAATGCATACAATTGTTATTATTTACACAAAATGCCCCGTTTAAGTCAATTGGACTCATTCTTTTTTTGATCACGATAACCTTACCATCATTTAAATGTTTCTGTGTCTCATATCAAAGTATGAGGGAGATCTCTTCCTTGTTCTTCAACATTTGATAGAAATACTACAGATGTTAGTTATCATTTGAAATGCTTTACCAATAGTCCTTGTTCTCCCGGAATTCCTGGTGGCCCCACAGCACCTGCCTCTCCCTGAAATACAAGGGACGAATTCCCTATTAATGCGTGAAAGAAAGCGCGTAGATAATGTACATAAAACATTAACTTCATCCGCGATAAGAAGTGTAATGACTAATTGAGCAAGGAGAGAAAAAGAACACGAAGACATTCAAAGTATATTAGCTTCGCTTATTAAAACTTTTAAGGACATTTCAAAGTTTTATAAACGAAGTTAAGAATCGAACACAAAAACATAATATCAGAACGTACCAATTTCATTAAGAATTGGACAACTAAGATCTCTGACTATGATTTTAATTATTTAACAATGAACTATAAAATGCTTACCACGGGTCCTGATGCACCGGGCGGTCCAGACGGTCCTGGGGATCCTGGATTACCCTTAAAATGGAAAGAAATCAAATACTTTGGGATAATTTCTTTTAGGTCGGCTTATAAATATCTATATCGTACTATCTATACTGACCTATCACAAATGAAATTGTCATAAGAATAAAACAGAAGCTGCTTAATTTCCTTTATGAGTTTTTCTTCTGCTTCCTGTAAATTAACAAATGCATTATCCAATGAAAAACTACAACACAATTACCGCTGGTCCGGGTAGTCCGCGGCTTCCCATTGGTCCTTGAACTCCACGGTCTCCTTTATCACCAATGGGGCCAGGTTCGCCCTGTTTACCCGGTCGTCCTACCTCACCCTGTTGTAATTATTCATTAAGTAACTAATGTTAATTATTTCAAAGTTCAGTATGACAGGAAATCTCTCATTCTCAAAATCTTCAGGCTTACCTGTTTTCCGGATTGTCCCGGAATTCCAGGCTCTCCTGGCACACCCGGTGGACCCTGGAATGTATTTCAAAGAAATGTGCTGACTACAAAATCCTTTAAATGGATTCAACTCTGTACAAATAAGAATTCATGTAAACTTTAAATTTATAAGAATCGGAATTGATTGTTAAACATGCCTATCCTGACATCCGTATGTACAGTAGAATCCTAGCTATACGCGAGGAATCTATTATCGCGTAATTTCGCGAGAGGCATCACTCGCGAAATAAAATTACTCGCTTTTTATTTTTTGTTGCTAAAATACATAGTAATCTATTTCACTGACAATTTGTGTATTCCTCTGTTACATGTATGTCAGATTAGACAGCTCTCGCTGTATTGTGATATCCCATTAATTGCGGTACACAATTTTCTATACGCATAGCTACGATAATACATGATAAAAATAGTAAATGAATTCTAACCACCGGTCCAGTGGGGCCTTGCTCTCCATCCGGTCCATCTCGACCAGCTTCACCCTGAGAAAGAGAGAAAACATTTCGCATGTATTGGTCACCTTAAGAATACTATACATCTGGTGAATGCCCTTAAAACATCAAACTCTCTTTTCATTGGCGCTTATCTTAGCTACACCTCTGCTATTTTCAGGAAGATCAACAGATAATCACTTGTTTTTTCTTGTAATTTTTTTTACAGTGGGAGGTATGTTTCTCTCTACATTAGTGAATATGATATTGCAGCTTTGTATGTATTCAAAATTCTGCTTTACGTGAATTGTAAAATGAATTTTGATCCGGATAGAATTGTTCTTTACCTTCATACCGGTGGATCCCTGTGGCCCTGGTACTCCGGGGGGTCCAGCAATCCCCTGATTTAGAAATAAAAGAAATTAAACCCAATTCTGAAAACAAAAATACCATTTTGCTTGGAAATATAAGAAAAAGTTCTGGATAGAAATGATTTTTTTTACCTGGTGACCCTTTGATCCGGGCACACCAGGCTCCCCTCTGATTCCGGATGTTCCTTGTGGTCCTATTCTTCCGTTTTCTCCTTTTGGTCCGGGTTCTCCGACTGGTCCCTATCATTAAACACTTCATGATGAAATATAACGTACAAAGTATTTTGCTATAAGTAAGCAATAAGTTCAGATACCAAATACTCAAGACAAACTCCTCATTTCTGAGTGCAAAATCCATATCCTTAAAATACATTCAGGAAACGATTATAAATTTTCCGGTATTGCCGTTCTGTGCTATTTACGACACCCACTGTCAACACGAAATAACAATACCAGTAGTGTAGTTAGTGTAATTTTGTAATATTTCCTCAGAGTGTCAACATCTTTATACCAGTGTAGTTATTGTAATTTTGTAATATTTCCTCACAGTATCAACATCCTAATACCACTGTAGTTAGTGTAATTTTGTAATATTTCCTCACAGTGTCAACATCCTAATACCAGTAGTGTAGTTATTGTAATTTTGTAATATTTCCTCACAGTATCAACATCCTAATACCACTGTAGTTAGTGTAATTTTGTAATATTTCCTCACAGTGTCAACATCCTAATACCAGTAGTGTAGTTATTGTAATTTTGTAATATTTCCTCACAGTATCAACATCCTAATACCAGTAGTGTAGTTATTGTAATTTTGTAATATTTCCTCACAGTATCAACATCCTAATACCAGTAGTGTAGTTATTGTAATTTTGTAATATTTCCTCACAGTATCAACATCTTTATATCAGTGTAGTTATTGTAATTTTGTAATATTTCCTCACAGTATCAACATCCTAATACCAGTAGTGTAGTTAGTGTAATTTTGTAATATTTCCTCACAGTGTCAACATCCTAATACCGGTAGTGTAGTTATTGTAATTTTGTAATATTTCCTCACAGTATCAACATCCTAATACCAGTAGTGTAGTTATTGTAGTTTTGTAATATTTCCTCACAGTATCAACATCCTAATGCCACTGTAGTTATTGTAATTTTGTAATATTTCCTCACAGTGTCAACATCCTAATACCAGTAGTGTAGTTATTGTAGTTTTGTAATATTTCCTCACAGTATCAACATCTTAATACCACTGTAGTTATTGTAATTTTGTAATATTTCCTCACAGTGTCAATATTCTAATACCAGTAGTGTAGTTATTGTAATTTTGTAATATTTCCTCGCAGTGTCAACATCCTAATACCAGTGTAGTTAATGTAATTTCGTAATTCTTATCCACAGTTTCAATATATTTGAACCGAAACAAAGAAAAGAATGGTGGGTGTGATCTATACTTGTATGTCAGGCATGGGGAAACAAAACAAAAACAAAATCCACAAACCAAAAAGAAAAATGAAACATATAAAACCCGACCAATAGTTTTACCAATTCTTTTAAATCCTAAATCGTGGGGGAGGGGACTTGGTCCTTTTCACTACATGGGTTTAATTCATCAGTTCAACCTTACATGTTTTACATTTCCACTATCACTATTAGAATCAAAGTACTGATAGTACTGAAAGAAAAAGGGGAGATTAGCCAATATACCTTACTTTGTATAACAGAAAATATCCGTTGTCAAAAAGGGGGCGCGTTGCTACGTGTCTGAATACTAGTGTAGCAGGGCCCCTAATGGGCAGTCTGCACTTTAAACTTCACCATCGTCGTCGTGTCTGAATATGTACTGTATGGTATGCATAGTTATGAGGAGTAACTTACTTCCCGTATTGTGTAAATCAAATGACAATTCATAATGTCGATAATGAAGCACAAACCATGTTCAATAAATAACACCTACTGGAGTACCGTCACTTCCGGCCGAGCCCGCAGGGCCAGGAATGCCCTGTTCTCCCTTCAGACCCTGTTTTCCTTCATATCCAGGAGGCCCGGGCATCCCAGTCAGACCAACTGAACCTCCTGGTCCAGGCTCTCCTTGCGGGCCGGGAGCACCAGGAGGACCCTGAAAGGATTGCACATGCTTTAATAATTTTGCATTTCATATATCTATTGCTGCCAAAGAGAAAAATATTTTTAAAATAATGAAATGTGTAGAGCCACAACATCAAATTAGATCATGTGACTTTTGCCCGAAATATACTCACATTCATGCCTCTGTCGCCCTGCTCGCCTTTGTCCCCATAAGAACCCGGAAGTCCCTGCAATCCTTGTAATCCCGGCCTTCCTTGAAGCCCTACAGGACCGGTGGCACCCTGTGTAAGAAAGTTTTATCAATTTTATGCAGACTAAATGTTTAGTAGCTTTGTCCCGACTTTTACAAAGGAGTTTTTTTTTTTTACAAAAGTCATAATCCGTAGCCCCATTTTAAAACCCTCTTGAGGAACGTAAATTGTCTTTGATCAAGACTTTTTTTTTTTTTTTTTTTTTTATACATATACGACTTAAACTGATGTTATCAAAGTAAAAGCATCAGGTTTGTTAATCTACAGAAGACATCGGTTACATCGAACACGCTTTTAATGAATTAACGCATACAGCGAAGTGATATCTATTCCCTGTAGTTGCAAAAACATCTTATAAACTTACTAACATCGGGTATGTCGAATTACATTTATAACGAATAAAAATATTTCAGTCCCAGTATTTCGCTATAAGCATGTTTTACTGTACACTAAGACTGTAACACTGCTAGAAATGCTAATTAATGATACCCTACTTCATGCATTAACTCCTGGATTTTCGGGTTAGTCCGGTATGTTTGTTAGATATCTATAGTAGGCGATGGCGGAATCCAATTACGCATTCTTGGAATTTTTTTTCTATGACTTCAAATATCAATTTCCAGGCTTTTAATGGTTATCTGATTCGCTAGAGAAATTAACCAAATATAAAACCAATACGTGTTTTGAGTATCTTACGAACTTCGGAGTAATTGACTTTCTCTCAAAATGCAACGATCTCATTTAGTGTTTGTTTATAAGGATTCACGCGGTCAGCTTAAGTTATAAATCATGTGATACGAGGTCAAAACCATGTAAATAATGACCGCTCACGATGGAAAAAGCTTTAAGTGATTTGATTTAATTATTTCATTTATATGAAGTTTGAGAACAAATGGTAAGTAAATAAAAATGGCTTTTTAACACAACCTTTATCTGAATGCGATACAAGTTTGGTATTTGAACAACTCTGATCAACAATGCGCTCGTTGTAAAGAACATAAAAAGTATGAAAATCCGATGACGTTTCTTATAAAATTTTACTTCGCTCTTCTTCAATGTTAGAAATATTTGAATTGAACATGCTTAAGATGTAGTAAATCAAATGACGAACTAATGAAGCTTAATTTGAAATCATTTAGTCGTAATTTGCTTGGATCGGAAAATACATTTAAGCTTGCAGTGGGTTGCTCCTTTAAATTTCAACATCAGCTTTCTGTCCTTGGACATTAGTTCACATTCACCAGTTGATAATGTTGCCTGTACATACCTTATGCCCGGTGGGTCCCTGAATTCCTTGGATGCCTGGTTCTCCGGGAGGACCCTTCATAAGAAAAGGGGTAAATCTTTAATCCATTTGTATTAATTACTGAATGCCTTTCATTCACTATTATGTAAGGGTTTATTTTAAACTTTCAAAGGTCACTATAATCATTTTCGTATAGTGAATATTTTAAAAAATCGGTAACAAAAAATGCATGGAGAAAAGCGCCTGTTTCGGAAGGCTGAGTTGTTCGCAAATTTGACTAACATACCGGTGGTCCTTCAATTCCCTGTAAACCTTGTGGTCCTTGCGGTCCAGATAGTCCCTAAATTTAGACAACAGACTGATCATTTGTAATATCACACGATCATTTTCATTACTACCTTTATCTCAATTTGGACAAAAATTGGTTTTATAAATTTTTATTGTGTTTTCAATTTTGCCTTTGAATATGGCAGACACTCTATCACTTTTGCTAACCATTTGTCCATGGTCTCCTTTTGTCCCTCTTGTTCCAGGCTCACCGATTGGCCCCTACAAAATGCAGACGTTTTCGGAGATGACTCTTAAAAATCAGATTCATTAACATTGACACGCAGTGAAGACTGATGAATGTTTAAACTTTCAAGTAATTGAAAAATGTTATCGTCGTATGTTTCCTTAAATTTTTCAGGATTATTTGAAGTTTAAATATTCTGTGATAAAACTTGTCATATCTAAATATGTTACCTTATGTACATGTGAAAAATTTAATCTGAAGAATTCAAAATACTCACTTTATCTCCAGCTTCGCCTGGGGGCCCTATGGGTCCCGGGGACCCGGGATATCCCTGCAATCCAATATGTATAAAATTATCGTCTATAATTACAGTTTCTATAAATCAAATATTTATTTTTCGACATTGACCTTACATATAAGAATTTGAGTAGCTTTAAAAGATATTCCATAATGCAATATTATTTATGAACAGAATTTGTTTGTAGTTGTCTCTCATTCACACTTAAAATCTGAATCATTTACCCGTGCTCCTTGGGGTCCTTCTGGACCAGGTAAACCTGGGTTACCCTCTAATCCCTATAAATAAACGAAAAGGTTCAAAGGACTGGATTTTCAACTGTGTTCCACACTTCAAAAACAAAAACAGATCTATTGTCTGGTGTTGAGGCAATGACCAATTAGCTTATCATTCATGCGTGTGATGAGTTGTGATAATAAGAGGGAAATCATTGATATTTTGTCAATTGTTTTATAAATTCCAGTAATGCATTTTTGAGCTTTCTATTTAAGATATTTTCAGCGATAATCCACGTCCGCAAATTAGGGAACAATTAGTGTTTAGTGAACTCACCCCTTCCCAATGAAAGGTGAAGATTTTGAGCAGTGATAAATCTCATCACTCCTATAAGCAATACAAAATAGAGAGATGGGCAAAGATGGACCTCTGGATGTACCAGAGGTGGGATCAGGTGCCTAAGAGGAGTAAGGATCCCCTGTCGTCCGATCACACTCGCCGTGAGCCCTATATCTTAATCAGATAAAAGGAGTAATCCGTAGTCAAAATCAGTGTACCAAGAATAGCATAACAACTGGTATGAAACACGTCAGACAGCATTTAACCCAATAATAGGTCATATTAACAAGGTAAATCATTACATCTATAACGACCATAGAATTTGCGGAATGCTGTCTTTAAACGAAACTGTTGAAACCCCTGTAATATCAACTTGTTTGCCAGTAGCCTACCTTTAATTAAAAAAAATATCATACGCAGAACAAGCTCATGCGCATCAAATCAGTTGAGAGATACAATGTAATATCAATTTATCTGCCAATAGCCTGCCTTGATTTAAAAATGATCATACGCAGAACAAGCTCCTGCGTATCAAATCGGTTGAGAGATATAAACACTATTTGCAGATGATAAATTCCATTATTACATAAATAAGGGAAGTTGACGACGAAGAAGCTGAAATCATCCCGTTTGTCATAAAGTTAAGTTGTTAGTTTGCCGTTAATATTTATTTTAAAGAAAATATCTAATCACAAAGCAGATGTAGAGGGCTCTTGTTGTCTTATTTCGAGTTCACTGGGATATATCGAATCGACATATAAATGAAAATTATTATTATTAATAGATAAAGCGTCGTCGATATATCTAAATATCAAGTTGAAGGCCACAGCTAGAGATTTGTTTCCTCACTTGTAGAAGCTTTTAAATAAATTCTGCCTCATGAGAATATAAAAACAGGTCAGGTAACAAAGGAGCACAATTCGTACCCATCGGAATTCCAACAGACTGTTGGAAGACCTGATCACCAAAGACTACGAAGATATTATTTGGTCAATAACTACCGTCCAGTGTCTGTTTTGCCTATTCTCAGCAAAATTATTGAAAGGCATGTTCACAATTATTTTTACGAATACCTAATACATCACGATCTTATCAATGAAAAACAGTCTGGTTTTAGACCCAAGCATTCATGCGAAACAGCTCTTCATAGTATAATTGAAAAATGGTTAGGAAACATTGACAATGGAAAACTTACAGGTGTCTTATTTCTATATCTAATTAAAGCTTTTGACACGGTAAATCATGACATATTACCTCACAAACTTTTGGAATATGTGAAAATTCATACAATTGGTTTAAATCTTATTTGACAAATAGATCACAATGTGTTAGATGGAATGGAATTCAGTCCGACAAACTAGATATTACAATAGGAGTACCTCAAGGGTCACTACTTGGTCCTTTGTTTTTTATTCTATATGTAAATGACTAACATCCAGATTGTTTACAATACTCTGCAGAGCATATATGTATGCGGATGATACAACCCAAGATGTCTCGGATAAAAGTATAGATGTTATAGAAAACAAATTACATATGGATCTTAAGAATACTTTGGAATGGATGGATAAAAACAAACTTACAATCAATCTCAAGAAAACGCAGTGCATGATAATTGGTACAGAAAAAAGATTGAGAAATTGTAGAAAACTTTCGATAACAGTGGACAATATCGCCATCGAAAATGTATCATGTGCAAAACTACTTGGTGTTTATATTGACAGATGTCTCACGTGGTCTGAACATGTTGAAATTTTAACCAAAAAACTTGCAAGCAAAATAGGTGTGTTATCTAGATTACGTTCATTCTTGTCAACTGAATTATTACTGAAAATTTTAACACAATTGTTTTTCCTCATTTTAACTACTGCTGTACTGTTTGGGGCAATATGAAAAACAAGGACGGTCTTTACAAATTATGCAAACTTCAAAAGCAAGCTGCTAGAGTGATTTTAAATAGAAATTTTTATACACCTACAACAGAAATGATGCAGCAACTTAGATGGATGCCTCTGTCAGACTATTTTGTATATAGAACTATCATTCTTGTCTTCAAAGTTTTACATAGTCTAACCCCCGATTATTTAGATGTTTTTCAGTATGTTCATGAAATTAGCAGTAGATCTACCAGATTAAGTCAAAGTAATTCATTATATATCCAGAGAGCAAAGACATAATATTTTAGAAGATCTTTTACAATTTACGGTTCGCAGTTATGGAATAATATGCCAGAATTTTTAAAATATTACCCAACATTGGAAACTTTTAAATCCGCTTATCTTAGAAATTGTTTTTTTATTCGGGAAATTAAAACCATATAGATTAGTTTTTGATTATTTTAGTTTTATTTTTATTTGTTTATTTATTTATTTTGTTTTATTTTCAGTTTCAAATATGTAAATAGCATACATGTATGTATACAACATACCTTCATATACTATTTTATATTGTATCTGTATAATACTGCTGTCTGTATATATGTTTTCAGGAACACAATGTAAACTAGATTTTCCATTTTTGTTGCAGAAGCAACTGTCTATGATGTCAAATACTCTAGTCATTAATTCATCGTGAGGAATGGTCGTGTTAAATAAAGTGTTAAAAAGTCATAGGTTTTGATGTTATTGATGTGAGAAAAGTTTTGGAATTTAAAATTTACTAATACCACATCAATTAACGTACCACTTCACCCTTTGTTCCTGGGGGTCCTTCAGGGCCTGTTGGTCCGTGTGGTCCCTTGGATCAAGAAAAAAGTCAAAATCATAAGATGACATATAAATACCAAATTATAAACAAGAAAAGTTTGTAAAACACATATGCCCCCGTGGAGCAAAAATTGAAAAGGGTTATATATATGCATCATTTAATTGATAGTAGTGTCAAAAAAATTCAAGATATTGAGTGGAAAACATCTTTCTATGTCCAGTGTGGATTTACTCTTGGCCTTTGACCATGTGACCTAAAAATCCATAATGGTCATTTAGTTCTTACAATGTACCAATGTACCAAGTTTGATGTCTGTCCAGCAAAGGGTTATCAATATATTGAACAGACAGTTTCTTTTTATGTCTAGTTGACATTTGACCTTAAAATCAAAAGGGGCCATCTACTACTTAGAGTGTACCAGTGTAACAAGATCAATGTCTGCCAAGCAAAGGTTTTTCAATGTATAGAGTGGACAGTATCTTTTTATGTCCAGTTTGACCTTTGACAATGTGAACTTAAAATAAAAAAGGGTTATCTATTTCTTAGGGTGTACCAGGATTGATGCCTGTCAAGCAACGGGTTCTCAAAATATTGAGCATACAGTATCTTCTTTTGTCCAGTTTGACCCTTTACCTTGGACCATGTGACATCAAAATCAATAAGGAGCACCACTCCTTATGATGTGCCCGTGTACCACGCTTGATGTCTGTCAAGCAAAGGGTTCTCAAGATATTTAGAGGACAGTTCTTCCTATGTCCAGTGTGGATTAACCCTCGACACTCTGACCTGAAAATCAATAGGGGTCCTTTTCTACTCATAACTAACCCACTAATGAAATATTATAATGATTAAGTGAATGGTTCTCAAGATATTGAGCGGACAACACCGGCCAACAGATCGACAGACAGGTGCAAAGCAATATGCACCCTCTTCTTTGAAGGAGAACAGAATAAATTATCAGTATTTACCGAGGAATTGGACAATAACTTCATAAATGAATATCAGAAATTAAATTTTCTTTTAATCTAATATCATTACCTGAATCAATTTGAAAAGAAGTGATTGTCATAACTTGGTAACTCGCATGGAAAGTGGGGCTAGACGCCAACATATTATCACGTGACTTCATACTATATAAACATACTTACGGGTATACCGGGGCTTCCACCTGGCCCCGCGTCACCGATTGAGCCCTTCATTCCCTGTCAAAGTAGAGAAAATATAATTGTATTTCATTTCTTGTTATCACTCAGACAAGTTAGATGCATGCCATCTTGTGCGTGTATTTTCTTCAGTTATGAACGACGCGGGTTATATTGCCACATTTCTCTTTCTTAGTTACAGTTGTAACATTGAATGCTAAAGTGGGGTCTGGGGGACAACTTGAATGATAGGGGATTATATTTTCGGTTAATCAACGGCGTAGTAAAATATCACCTTATTTCCTCGTTTGAAAAATTTGAAAGTACTGGCTTTCGTCTCTAGTACAACAAAATCAAAGCAAGAAAATGTTTTCAAAACTATGATGGAAATAGTGAGTGACAAAATGAACAGGGTATAGTAAATTTGTATTTTATCTTGAACGTGCTACCTCGGGAGACCATTTTAAATACTATATTCCTAATATTTTTCTAAGGAAAAATTGGGAAAAGCATTACTTTCTTTCTTTTATGTACAGTGCAGTGATGTACCAGTGTACCAAGTTTGATGTCTGTCAAGCAGAGGGCACTCAAGATGTTAAGCGAAAACCTAGATTAGATTTAACCTTGACCTTGTGACCTCAATTGGGGTCATAACAAATTTGATGTTTGTCAAGCAAAGGTTCTGAGGATATTGAAATGACAACACTTTTTCTACCAACCGATCTACAGGTGCATACCAATATGCCCTTTTGGGGGGGGGGGGGGGGGGGGGGCATAAAAATCATATTTCCGTGATTAAAAAAAATCTAGAGAAAAATGATTGTAGGACCTGGGATGATATGGAATTTATGTTCTTTCTACACGCTATATGTGATTTATTGATCAAGTTTAAGGTAGTGAATCCATAACAGTCATATTGTATTACTAAAAAAATGGTAATGTACAATGTACATCACTACATATTTAAAGAATTGAGCAAATGAAAGTGATTAACCACGAAAATTGAACAAGTTTAGCATACAAGTATATTCATAAGACATGAGTATGTGGATATATCTCAGAATTTTATATGAATATCTATATTTATTGAATCTTTTGAAATTGACATTGCTTTCATAATAAACAATGAATACATGTTTGTTGCAAACTAGTTCGATTCGTTTTTTTTAGTACCACGTGTATGTGTAATCATTACCAAATATGGAGCATCGTCAAGGTTAGACGGTGCATCGGTTGATCCATTTAAGGTAACGAATGGGTCAACGATATATCTTAGTACTTTAATTTAGTCTACATTATTTAAAAAATACATAAAAATATGATTATAAACAATAAAATTCGTTTTTTGTTTGTTTCAACGGTTGCAGAAAAAAATTGCATAACCCGCTAACGCGGGCTATGATTTTTCTCTCTCCAATACTTGCTACCTTCATCATCCGATGAAACAAAGAAAACATTTTGTTTAAATCACAAACCAATTTCTTGTAAATTGTCGTTTCTTAAATTTCATCAAGAACTGTTAAGGTGACCACACAAATGTGTGTATTCTAATTTTTTTTAAAGGAGCATTAACTGTGAAAGTGATGGCAACCATTTTTTTTCTCAAAATCTCTCAGTGGCATAGGAATGCATTTTAATGCCTAATAAAAACATTTATTTTGTACAAAAACAAGAGAACCCTAATAAAACTACGTTTCAGTGTAGAGAAATATACAAGGACGAATTGCTGTCTTGCAAGACTGTAATTATTTAATCGCTTGTTTTGAAGTTAAAAAGGTGTTTGAAATAATTAAATACCTGTGTTATTACTAAAATATATAATATAGAGCAATTTTCATTTAATTCAATGATTGGTGACAAAAGGACAGTTAATGCCTCTTTAATCACAAGGGAACGCAACTATTGAAAAAATTATATCATTGCAATAAGTTAGCAAAATTAAACACTAAATATATAGTCCACTGCAAGTGTTTTATGATAAAATGTATCTAATTTATCAATTTCTGTAACATTAACATTTCTAAAGCCACCTTTGATACCTTAATCTATTATCGTTCATACCATTGGTCCTTGTGGTCCTGGGGATCCTTGCTCACCCGGAAGTCCATCTTTACCCTACCAAAAAGTAGTCAGGTAACTTAAATTCTCAGACATGTCACTGCATGATATCAATGGCGTAATGCCACAAAGTACTATAGCATTGGTCACTTTTTGCATTACTTGTGCAACTTTGTTTTTGATTTTGTAAAACGATGCTTGTTGAAAGAACGGTGAAAGAATGTTCACTTACTTGTGGACCAGGATAGCCCCTCAGCCCCTTAGCTCCCGGGGGTCCGGGTGGTCCTTGGATACCATCGTTTCCTGTTGGACCAGGTGGTCCCTGAAAAATGTTATTTATAATTTTATGTTGCACAGTAGTCTTTCTCTGTTTGCAAAATTTTACTTAACTTAGAATAACGATGATTACTGTAAACCAACTATTATTCGCGGCTACCTTATTGCGTGATTCACCTGTGGTAAACTAGATCGCGTGAAGTAAGTTTCGCGATCTAGCTTTGTTCGAGCCTATGGCAAACATTCAAGTATTGGTTCGCGACGAGAAATATTCTCAGTGATGAAGTTCCCGTGAAATTTTCTCGCACGCGAATAAAAGTTGATTAACAATATTTTGAATGTTAGTCTTAGAAGTGAATTCACAACAGATGAAATATGAAGATTTCAATGTGACTATAACGCGTAGTGATACTGACCGGATGTCCTCTATCTCCCGCCTCTCCTGACAGCCCCGTGTCACCAGGGGGTCCCTGTTATAATACAACATAAAATCAAATTGAATTACAATCCCTGATTCTAAAAGACATTAAAAGAAAGGTAAAATGAAGTTATAGATCTTTATGATTTTCCGTTAGTAGTATAAGTTATCTCGTATTGTTGAATTACCGAGATTCCGGGCGCTCCTCTGTCTCCTGGTGCTCCTGGCTCTCCTTGTGATCCCTAAAGACCAAAACTATTTTTAGAGCATTTTGGTATACTCTTTTCATATTGTAGAATAGTGTCCTATTACATCATAATATTACGTCGTTTCGGTGTACATTGAGAGGAAGCACTCAGACATGTGATAAGCTTCAAGTAATGTAAAGATATTTCATTGTGATTATGAACCACTGGATGTTTCAATGTGATAGTCATCTCTCTATCCAATGTTTCACTATCACAGTTATCTCCCTATCCAATGTTTCACTATTATAGTTATCTCTCTATCCGATGTTTCACTATCATAGTTATCTCTCTATCCAATGTTTCACTATTATAGTTATCTCTCTATCCAATGTTTCACTATTATAGTTATCTCTCTATCCAATGTTTCACTATCATAGTTATCTCTCTATCCAATGTTTCACTATTATAGTTATCTCTCTATCCAATGTTTCACTATCATAGTTATCTCTCTATCCAATGTTTCACTATCATAGTTATCTCTCTATCCAATGTTTCAATGCGATATTTATCTCTCTATCCGATGTTTCACTATCATAGTTATCTCTCTATCCAATGTTTCACTATTATAGTTATCTCCCTATCCAATGTTTCACTATTATAGTTATCTCTCTATCCAATGTTTCACTATTATAGTTATCTCTCTATCCAATGTTTCACTATCATAGTTATCTCTCTATCCAATGTTTCACTATTATAGTTATCTCTCTATCCAATGTTTCAATGTGATAGTTATCTCTCTATCCAATGTTTCACTATTATAGTTATCTCTCTATCCAATGTTTCACTATTATAGTTATCTCTCTATCCAATGTTTCAATGTGATATTTATCTCTGTATCCAATGTTTCACTATTATAGTTATCTCTCTATCCGATGTTTCACTATCATAGTTATCTCTCTATCCGATGCTTCACTATTATAGTTATCTCTCTATCCAATGTTTCACTATTATAGTTATCTCTCTATCCAATGTTTCACTATTATAGTTATCTCTCTATCCAATGTTTCACTATTATAGTTATCTCTCTATCCAATGTTTCACTATCATAGTTATCTCTCTATCCAATGTTTCACTATTATAGTTATCTCTCTATCCAATGTTTCAATGTGATAGTTATCTCTCTATCCAATGTTTCACTATTATAGTTATCTCTCTATCCAATGTTTCACTATCATAGTTATCTCTCTATCCAATGTTTCACTATTATAGTTATCTCTCTATCCAATGTTTCAATGTGATAGTTATCTCTCTATCCAATGTTTCACTATTATAGTTATCTCTCTATCCAATGTTTCACTATCATAGTTATCTCTCTATCCAATGTTTCACTATTATAGTTATCTCTCTATCCAATGTTTCAATGTGATAGTTATCTCTCTATCCAATGTTTCAATGTGATAGTTATCTCTCTATCCAATGTTTCACTATTATAGTTATCTCTCTATCCAATGTTTCACTATTATAGTTATCTCTCTATCCAATGTTTCAATGTAATATTTATCTCTCTATCCGATGTTTCACTATTATAGTTATCTCTCTATCCAATGTTTCACTATTATAGTTATCTCTCTATCCAATGTTTCACTATCATAGTTATCTCTCTATCCAATGTTTCACTATCATATTTATCTCTCTATCCGATGTTTCACTATTATAGTTATCTCTCTATCCAATGTTTCACTATTATAGTTATCTCTCTATCCAATGTTTCAATGTGATAGTTATCTCTCTATCCGATGTTTCACTATCATAGTTATCTCTCTATCCAATGTTTCACTATTATAGTTATCTCTCTATCCAATGTTTCACTATTATAGTTATCTCTCTATCCAATGTTTCACTATCATAGTTATCTCTCTATCCGATGTTTCACTATTATAGTTATCTCTCTATCCAATGTTTCAATGTGATAGTTATCTCTCTATCCAATGTTTCACTATCATAGTTATCTCTCTATCCGATGTTTCACTATTATAGTTATCTCTCTATCCAATGTTTCAATGTGATAGTTATCTCTCTATCCAATGTTTCACTATCATAGTTATCTCTCTATCCAATGTTTCACTATCATAGTTATCTCTCTATCCAATGTTTCACTATCATAGTTATCTCTCTATCCGATGTTTCACTATTATAGTTATCTCTCTATCCAATGTTTCAATGTGATAGTTATCTCTCTATCCAATGTTTCACTATCATAGTTATCTCTCTATCCAATGTTTCAATGTGATAGTTATCTCTCTATCCAATGTTTCACTATTATAGTTATCTCTCTATCCAATGTTTCAATGTGATAGTTATCTCTCTATCCAATGTTTCACTATCATAGTTATCTCTCTATCCAATGTTTCAATGTGATATTTATCTCTCTATCCAATGTTTCACTATCATAGTTATCTCTCTATCCAATGTTTCACTATTATAGTTATCTCTCTATCCGATGTTTCACTATCATAGTTATCTCTCTATCCAATGTTTCACTATTATAGTTATCTCTCTATCCAATGTTTCACTATCATATTTATCTCTCTATCCAATGTTTCACTATCGTAGTTATCTCTCTATCCAATGTTTCAATGTAATAGTTATCTCTCTATCCAATGTTTCACTATTATAATTATCTCTCTATCCAATGTTTCACTATTATAGTTATCTCTCTATCCGATATTTCACTATCATAGTTATCTCTCTATCCAATGTTTCACTATCATAGTTATCTCTCTATCCAATGTTTCACTATTATAGTTATCTCTCTATCCGATGTTTCACTATTACAGTTATCTCTCTATCCAATGTTTCACTATCATAGTTATCTCTCTATCCAATGTTTCACTATTATAGTTATCTCTCTATCCAATGTTTCAATGTAATATTTATCTCTCTATCCGATGTTTCACTATTATAGTTATCTCTCTATCCAATGTTTCAATGTGATAGTTATCTCTCTATCCAATGTTTCACTATTATAGTTATCTCTCTATCCAATGTTTCACTATTATAGTTATCTCTCTATCCAATGTTTCAATGTAATATTTATCTCTCTATCCGATGTTTCACTATTATAGTTATCTCTCTATCCAATGTTTCACTATTATAGTTATCTCTCTATCCAATGTTTCACTATCATAGTTATCTCTCTATCCAATGTTTCACTATTATAGTTATCTCTCTATCCAATGTTTCACTATTATAGTTATCTCTCTATCCAATGTTTCAATGTAATATTTATCTCTCTATCCGATGTTTCACTATTATAGTTATCTCTCTATCCAATGTTTCACTATTATAGTTATCTCTCTATCCAATGTTTCACTATCATAGTTATCTCTCTATCCAATGTTTCACTATTATAGTTATCTCTCTATCCAATGTTTCACTATTATAGTTATCTCTCTATCCAATGTTTCAATGTGATAGTTATCTCTCTATCCGATGTTTCACTATCATAGTTATCTCTCTATCCAATGTTTCACTATTATAGTTATCTCTCTATCCAATGTTTCACTATCATAGTTATCTCTCTATCCAATGTTTCACTATTATAGTTATCTCTCTATCCAATGTTTCACTATCATAGTTATCTCTCTATCCGATGTTTCACTATTATAGTTATCTCTCTATCCAATGTTTCAATGTGATAGTTATCTCTCTATCCAATGTTTCACTATCATAGTTATCTCTCTATCCAATGTTTCAATGTGATAGTTATCTCTCTATCCAATGTTTCACTATCATAGTTATCTCTCTATCCAATGTTTCAATGTGATAGTTATCTCTCTATCCAATGTTTCACTATCATAGTTATCTCTCTATCCAATGTTTCACTATTATAGTTATCTCTCTATCCGATGTTTCACTATCATAGTTATCTCTCTATCCAATGTTTCACTATTATAGTTATCTCTCTATCCAATGTTTCACTATTATAGTTATCTCTCTATCCAATGTTTCACTATCGTAGTTATCTCTCTATCCAATGTTTCAATGTAATAGTTATCTCTCTATCCAATGTTTCACTATTATAATTATCTCTCTATCCAATGTTTCACTATCATAGTTATCTCTCTATCCAATGTTTCACTATCATAGTTATCTCTCTATCCAATGTTTCACTATCATAGTTATCTCTCTATCCGATGTTTCACTATTATAGTTATCTCTCTATCCGATGTTTCACTATTATAGTTATCTCTCTATCCAATGTTTCACTATTATAGTTATCTCCCTATCCAATGTTTCACTATTATAGTTATCTCTCTATCCAATGTTTCACTATCATAGTTATCTCTCTATCCAATGTTTCACTATTATAGTTATCTCTCTATCCAATGTTTCACTATTATAGTTATCTCTCTATCCGATATTTCACTATCATAGTTATCTCTCTATCCAATGTTTCACTATCATAGTTATCTCTCTATCCAATGTTTCACTATTATAGTTATCTCTCTATCCGATGTTTCACTATTACAGTTATCTCTCTATCCAATGTTTCACTATCATAGTTATCTCTCTATCCAATGTTTCACTATTATAGTTATCTCTCTATCCAATGTTTCACTATCATAGTTATCTCTCTATCCAATGTTTCACTATTATAGTTATCTCTCTATCCAATGTTTCACTATTATAGTCATCTCTCTATCCAATGTTTCACTATTATAGTTATCTCTCTATCCAATGTTTCAATGTGATAGTTATCTCTCTATCCAATGTTTCACTATTATAGTCATCTCTCTATCCAATGTTTCACTATTATAGTTATCTCTCTATCCAATGTTTCAATGTGATAGTTATCTCTCTATCCAATGTTTCACTATCATAGTTATCTCTCTATCCAATGTTTCACTATTATAGTTATCTCTCTATCCGATGTTTCACTATTATAGTTATCTCTCTATCCAATGTTTCAATGTGATATTTATCTCTCTATCCAATGTTTCACTATCATAGTTATCTCTCTATCCAATGTTTCACTATTATAGTTATCTCTCTATCCAATGTTTCACTATCATAGTTATCTCTCTATCCAATGTTTCACTATTATAGTTATCTCTCTATCCGATGTTTCACTATCATAGTTATCTCTCTATCCGATGTTTCACTATTATAGTTATCTCTCTATCCAATGTTTCAATGTGATATTTATCTCTGTATCCAATGTTTCACTATTATAGTTATCTCTCTATCCGATGTTTCACTATCATAGTTATCTCTCTATCCGATGCTTCACTATTATAGTTATCTCTCTATCCAATGTTTCACTATCATAGTTATCTCTCTATCCAATGTTTCACTATCATAGTTATCTCTCTATCCAATGTTTCACTATTATAGTTATCTCTCTATCCGATGTTTCAATGTGAGTTATCTCTCTATCCGATGTTTCAATGCGATATTTATCTCTCTATCCGATGTTTCACTATCATAGTTATCTCTCTATCCAATGTTTCACTATCATAGTTATCTCTCTATCCAATGTTTCAATGTGATTGTTATCTCTCTATCCGATGTTTCAATGTGATAGATATCTCTCTATTCGGGAGGATAATAAACCTTGAAATATACATGTTACCTGCGTTCCCATGACTCCCATCTGTCCTGGGGCTCCAGGTATACCTGGTTGTCCCTGAATGAAAGAGAAAATGCAAATGTGTGAAAGAAACAATTGTATTTGTAATGTCTCATAGCCTGTACCAATCATATTATGATATTAAACTGGAATTAGATTATGTGGATTCTGCTCTTCGCAAAAAATATCACAATATGAAGACGACACCTCACTGGTTTTTGATGGTTCACCTGAACTCCTGTTGAGTAATCGTTATGACTCAACAACTTTCACCAGATAAAAATAATACTTACCCGTAAACCTCTTTCCCCGGGGGTTCATGTGATGATTACGAAGTAAGACTTACCGGTAAACCTCTTTCCCCGGGGGTTCATGTGATGATTACGAAGTAAGACTTACCGGTAAACCTCTTTCCCCGGGGGTTCATGTGATGATTACGAAGTAAGACTTACCGGTAAACCTCTTTCCCCGGGGGTTCATGTGATGATTACGAAGTAAGACTTACCGGTAAACCTCTTTCTCAGGGGTTTCATGTGATTATTACGAAGTAATACTTTACCGGTAAACCTCTTTCCCCGGTGGTTCCTGGCATGCCGTCATGTCCTGGGAGACCCTGAAGACAAGCAATTATTTTAGTAAATGCCACATACACTGTAAAGTACTTTATTCTCACTGAGAAATTCATTCAGCGTTACCTGTGGACCTGTAGGCCCCATCAGCCCCCCTGGCCCCGGGGGACCCTGGATACCCTGCTCCCCTTGGAACCCTGGTGGTCCAGGAACTCCGGTCTCTCCCTTTGGTCCCATAAGCCCTGGTACTCCCGGCTTTCCCCTCTCACCCATCGGCCCCTATAGAAGTAAAAATAGATTACTAGATTCAGCAATTCCTTCATCATTGTGTATCTTTAAGATCATGGTTGTTTTGATATAATTTCCCCTAGCCAATTGAACATATAAGCTAGCGTAAAAACAACAAGTAGTACTCATTAATATCGAATCACAAGTAAGTTATAGTCTTTAAAAACCTTAAAAAGATTTTTTCTCACACTGAAAGTTAATCAAAATAATTTTTGCAGCATTTCTAAAAATAGCCATTAGATTATAGACGGCTGATACATGTGATACAGCAGAATTTTGGATCCACCAGCTGATGAAAATAAAACTGAATTCTAGATCCACAATTTTATAGCAGTAATCCTAAGTAATATGAACTCAGTTATAAGAAAATTATTCTCCATTGCAAAGGTTATAACACTTTTTATTTTGACATAAGGGACCCTGTTTTTAAAGAATATAAAAGTTTGGTGTCTATGAAGCTCCCTATAAATAATGTTCACTGTTGTATGAAACAAAATGAAGCTAAGCGAGGATTACCATCGGTCCCCGCTCTCCAATGTCTCCAACTGGTCCTGGTAAACCCTGTATAATAACAAAGTCAATTTTAAAATGATGAATTCCTAATTTTAAGATAATAATCGCTGTATTTGAGCAACAAATATCTCCTGAATTGCGTACCGGTTTCCCGCGCAATCCTCGTCTTCCGCGACGCCCATTTCTACCAGATGGTCCCTAACACAAAACAGAGAAGATTATAACAATTGTATTGTAGAACTTTCCAATTGATAAAAAATATACGGCGTGTGTAGGTAAAGTCTACAAGATTCCTTTATTGTGATACACAGTATGTTAATGATAGCATATTTACAAACCACGAGTCCCGGTGGCCCGGGATATCCCGGCATTCCTTGCGCTCCCATCATACCCTGAAAACGTGTTCATCATTTAGTGAACTTGTATAACAGAGCGGTATATTCAATATAATTAAATTGGTTAAACTATTTTGTGTAATAAGTAAAAATTCAAACCTTTTCTCCTTGGGGACCTGCTTCTCCTGAATCACCACGTGGCCCTGGATCTCCCTAGATTTACAACAAGTATGTCTTGGTCATTGTTGAAACATCAGCGGGAATACAAATACAAACGTTTTCTTGAATCGAATCGACGGTTTTAAAGACATTTATACTATCCACCTTGAAAATGTGACGTGCTGGTCATTGTTCAAACAAGTTAAACTTGTTTTAAGAAGTCCATTATTGGGTTCCAATCATAGTATTTATAACAAATGAATTGTTAAGTATTTAGTAAAGGATGTAAATTAGAATGTCACGTGGTATCTTGCATATTCACAAGATTACTTTCATTACTACACAAAGTAATCAATGTTTTCGCCACGCCCCCTACTTACCTTGACGCCTTCAATCCCCTCTAGACCCGGGGGCCCAGGTTCTCCTCGTATACCTTTATCTCCTCGGTTGCCATAATCTCCCTTTGATCCCACTAAGCCAATGTCACCCTAAACCAGAGACATGTGCCTTATTATAACAAGAATGCACACGTTGTCACACACTGTCTACAATAATGTACACGTTGTCAGAAACTGTCTATAATAATGTACACGTTGTCACACAATGTCTATAATAATGTACACGTTGTCACACACTGTCTATAATAATGTACACGTTGTCAGACATTGTCTATAATAATGTACACGTTGTCACACACTGTCTATAATAATGTACACGTTGTCACACACTGTCTATAATAATGTACACGTTGTCACACACTGTCTATGATAATGTATACGTTGTTAGAGAGTGTCTATAATAATGTACACGTTGTCACACACTGTCTATAATAATGTACACGTTGTCAGAAACTGTCTATAATAATGTACACGTTGTCAGAAACTGTCTATAATAATGTACACGTTGTCACACACTGTCTACAATAATGTACACGTTGTCACACACTGTCTATAATAATGTACACGTTGTCACACACTGTCTATAATAATGTACACGCTGTCACACACTGTCTATGATAATGTATACGTTGTTAGAGAGTGTCTATAATAATGTACACGTTGTCACACACTGTCTATAATAATGTACACGTTGTCAGAAACTGTCTATAATAATGCACACGTTGTCAGAAACTGTCTATAATAATGTACACGTTGTCACACACTGTCTACAATAATGTACACGTTGTCACACACTGTCTATAATAATGTACACGTTGTCAGACATTGTCTATAATAATGTACACGTTGTCACACACTGTCTATAATAATGTACACGTTGTCACACACTGTCTATGATAATGTACACGCTGTCACACACTGTCTATGATAATGTACACGTTGTTAGAGAGTGTCTATAATAATGTACACGTTGTCAGAGATTGTCTATAATAATGTACACGTTGTCAGACACTGTCTATAATAATGTACACGTTGTCACACACTGTCTATAATAATGTACACGTTGTCACACAATGTCTATAATAATGTACACGTTGTCACACACTGTCTATAATAATGTACACGTTGTCAGACACTGTCTATAATAATGTACACGTTGTCACACACTGTCTATAATAATGTACACGTTGTCAGACATTGTCTATAATAATGTACACGTTGTCACACACTGTCTATAATAATGTACACGTTGTCACACAATGTCTATAATAATGTTCACGTTGTCACACACTGTCTATAATAATGTACACGTTGTCACACACTGTCTATAATAATGTACACGTTGTCAGACATTGTCTATAATAATGTACACGTTGTCACACACTGTCTATAATAATGTACACATCGCTTTTAATATCATTTATTTCCGAAGACATTCTCGGAAAGTAAGCAAGTCAAGTTCATTCTCCGTATATTTACTTCCCACATTTAAATCATTCTGCCATAGTTTTACGTTTAAATCTATATAATAAACAATCTGACCTTTGCACCTTTATTCCCCAGAGTTCCGACTGGTCCGGAATCACCCTACAATAAAGTTGCAACATATCACCAAGAGGAAGACTGATCTTTCATCTATACACAGGGAAAATCTAATTGTGACGTCAGTTTAATAATGATACTCACTTTGATACCACGTGGTCCTGGGTACCCTGTTACACCCTGCATACCCATTGTACCCTGTAGGAAACAAATTTCAGAAACGGCATACAATAAATTGGTCCCTAAAATATTCTCTATACCACTACTGTAATATGATTTGTAAGTGAAGAATGACATTATTTGGACCCTTTTGTGAAATGGGATTTTATATCATTAGTTATGTTAATCACGGGGTATGAAAATTAACCTAGGTTGTATTTCAATACATCCCGGTACCAAAGTCTAAAAAGGGTTGTATTTCAAAGCACCCAGAGGTCGTGCATGGTATCGAATTAATTTCTTATTACACCAATGTTATTATATGAAAACTTTCAAAAAATCTAAGTAGTAGAAGTTTGTCAGAAATGAATATCAATGTGCATAAATCTAAAATCATGAGAAAATTCGGTCTACCTTACTTTTATTTTTAATTTGCCGGTAGGTTTTGGGGGTGGGTGGGTGTTTGGCATTTTTGTTTGTTTGTTTGCTTTGGTACGGTGGCGAATCACGTGAATTAACATGATCAGTTACACGGAAAAATCAACACAAAGAAAAATTCAAACAAGTAAGTAACACCTTTATCAATAGTGAATTGTCACATAACTTATATCAACATTTGAAGGATTTACTCAGAAACAAATATATACTAAAATGGTGGTTCTACGTGCGATAGAAGCATAGAACACTGATATCATATTTTGGAGGTCGGAAAGTCTTTGACTAAAAAAAAAACCCCAAAAAATCAAAAAACAAAAAACAGCGTTTCCTGCTTCTATCACACGTAGAATTACCAATGTAGTTTAGATTTGTTCCTGAAAAAAAAATCTTCAAATGTTGATATGGCATATGGCAATACGTTATTGATAAAGGTGTTACTTACTAGTATGAATTTTCCCATGTGTTGACTTTCGTCGCCATTTTCCTTGTAATTGATCACGTCAAAGTCACGTGATTCGCCGCCGCCTGCTTTGCAACAAACGAGCAGAAATTCATACATAGTGACTGTGCATATTAAAACAAAATGTGAAAGGCATCACACATATATACAATTGATATGTGCTTTTAAAAATAATGTGATTTCAAATATATTTAGTAAGAAGAGAGTGTGACCTTGTATTAAACTTGAGACAAAAACAAGAACCACGATGCCCATTTTTCTGTGTGCCAAAAGAATATTGTTGAATACAAAGTATCAAATCTCAATGCGCCCAGTAAATATGAAAGGACAATGCGCCCAGTAAACATGAGAGGACAACGCGACCAGTAAATATGAAAGGACAACGCGACCAGTAAATATGAGAGGACAACGCGACAGTGCAAAAAATACATTGAGCTATAACTTTACACATATTTTGAGGTGAAACTGAATGGTTGTATTTTAAATACTTTTTTTTAAAATTCAAATTCCTTTCACATATATTCCTCAAAGAAGTTTAACACAATATATCATTGAACTCAAGAATTTGCATGGAAGCTGATATGGAGTATTACCTTTCTAATAATTTCCTGTTACTGTATAGTTGTCTTAATCTAAGGGTGCACTTGATTTGTTAATTATCAGTGAAGGACATGAAGTACTCACCTCGTCTCCCTTTATGCCTGGATCGCCGGCATTTCCCGGAGTACCCTGGTAACAAATATACACATTGTGACAAGATGTCGCATTTGGGGACCAAAAATTTAATCGTACAAATGAAAGATTTAATGTTGAATATAATTAAACTTGCTTCATTTACATGGCAAATTATTTACGTGTACTTAAATGGTAAATATCAGGTTTTTAGCGTATTGTTAAAATATAGGATATTTTCAGAACTTGACCTATTTTTAGGTGACGTCACTCAGCGGTTTGCCTATATATAAATACGTGTTTATTGCCGGGGTTTATACATGTAAATACGTGTTTATTGCCGGGGTTTATAATGTAAATACGTGTTTATTGCCGGGGTTTATAATGTAAATACGTGTTTATTGCCGGGGTTTATAATGTAAATACGTGTTTATTGCCGGGGTTTATAATGTAAATACGTGTTTATTGCGGGGGTTTATAATGTAAATACGTGTTTATTGCCGGGGTTTGTACACGATCTTTTATTAGATATAAAGTCAGTACTTACTGGTGGTCCTACAGGTCCTGGTAGTCCCGGAAGACCCGGCTTACCCATAGGGCCGTTGATTCCAGGGGGTCCAAGGGGTCCAGGGGGTCCCGGAGGGCCCTAAAACAGAAAATGTTATGTTATTACTTGATAGCATATCTAAAATAAAAAAGTGCCAAGTTTCACGCACGTGCCCTTTCGTTTTGATATTTTATAAGATGAATGTTACTAACTGTTGCTCCAGGGGCGCCAGACTGCCCGGGGGCACCTGGGGGTCCTGATAATCCCTACAGAAAAAGTGTTGTGTGGCTGATAAAATATGTTTACAGAAGATAACCATCATAATGATACTTGTCAGATGTCAATCAAAATCTCAATAATGAAAGTTTTCACTTTTTATACTACATGCATAAAAGTTTTTGATTTTGAACACTAACCACATTTCCTTTCGGTCCAGGAGATCCTTCCGCCCCGGGAAGACCCTTAGAAAACATTAAGTTACAAGACAAATTATTCACATGTTACAAAATGCATAAGTTAATGCTTTGACCTGATTTAAATTAGCATATAATAGGATTAAAAGCACGTGCAGCAACCCCTAAACGAGCAAAACTTACCGGAGGCCCCATGGGCCCAGAACGACCTTGGGGTCCTAAGAAACCTCTTGGACCCTGAAAAAGGGCAAAGAACAGTAAGATACGCTATTTTTATATATAAACACTGAACGTGAAGATAAGTAATTATCTACATGGAGACATGCACATTAATTTAAAGATCAGCCGCAAAAATCATGCAACTCTTACGATTTCTCCCGGCGGGCCAACTGGGCCCTGTTCACCAATGTCTCCCTAGAAAAGAAAATCAATCTAATTCATATTCCCTCTTAACAGTTTAAATTTTCAAAGAGAAAACACTATTATGAATGACAAATTCTAAAAATACCGAGTCCCTATCGGGATTTTGGTTACTTTTTCTATTATTATGCAGTTACCTACCGCTTTGCCTACTGGCCCGACTTGACCGGTGGGACCTGTTGGTCCAATGTGGCCCTACAATTAAAATTGGAATTCATGATATGACTGAATGACTTTTAAAATAGCTTAAGGATTAAACTTATACAGAAAACATAATAACATCGAGATACTTGTACATACTGGCCGACAAAAGCCTCAATCTGGTAGAGTTACATTAAGCTTTGTGAAACATGGAAATTGATGTATCTTAAAGTTTATATTAGACGTTTTACTGTATTTTACTCATTAAAACTGCATTACGAGTTTTATTCAACAATAATTTAAATTCTCGCCCCAGCCAAACGAGGACTTAGCTATTCAATGAGAGTCACATAGCTTCTCTGTGATATTGAACTGGTTAAAACCAGTATCAAGCAAACAGAGCCGGCTGCTCCTGTTATGTCAATTTCACGTACTTGTATAAGATAAGTGGCAAGTTTAGAATAAAAATAAACAATCAAGAATTTCTACTTTGAGAAAATGCAATTACTATAGGATTAAACACTCACAAACTGAATAAAAGTACGAAGCACTTTTTTGTTAAGTTTGTGAGTAAAATGTCAGGAACTTACGCATCGATAGAATGATTCTAATAATTCCATGTATAAAAAAAATCAAATATTTGAAGTGTCCTCGCTTCTTTGTTTTCAGGCACGTATAAAAATAAATCGCGTTTTAAGATTTTTTGAATATGTGAATTCTCGTTAAGTTTTATTCTTGTCCCATTAAAACAATTGTAATAAATTACACTGGAATTAGATAGCATTGAATGACAATTATTTTTGACATATGCTGCATAAATAACACGAAACACCCTGAAGACAATACTCGCTAAAACGTGTTATTCAATTTGCCTACTTTATTAAAATACCACCGAGAACGATATAAATTCTATGCTAGACCGTTGAGATCGATGTAAATCCTATGTTAGACTGCTGAGATCGATGTAAATTCTATGCTAGACCGCTGAGATCGATGTAAATCCTATGTTAGACCATTGAGATCGATGTAAATTCTATGTTAGACCACTGTGATCAATGTAAATTCTATGTTAGACCGCTGAGATCGATGTAAATTCTATGTTAGACCATTGAGATCGATGTAAATTCTATGTTAGACCACTGCGATCAATGTAAATTCTATGTTAGACCGCTGAGATCGATGTAAATCCTATGTTAGACCATTGAGATCGATGTAAATTCTATGTTAGACCACTGCGATCAATGTAAATTCTATGTTAGACCGCTGAGATTGTTGTAAATTCTATGTTAGACCACTGAGAACGATATAAATTCTATGTTAGATTACTGATATCGATGTAAATTCTATGTTAGATCGCTGAGATTGTTGTAAATTCTATGTTAGACCACTGATATTGATGTAAATTCTATGTTAGACCGCCAAGTTCGATATAAACTCTATGTTAGACCAATGCGATCGATGTAAATCAATTGTTAGACCGCTGCGACCGATGTAAAAGAAATATTAGGGTGACCTTGACCCTTACAAAATGACCTTGAGTGACTTTTTCAGAAAGTCATTTGCCTATTACATGTACTTAGAGTGGAAGATTTTTGAAAATTGGTCAATTTGTGACAGTTTTTGCTCCCCTTAAGGCTCCCAGGGATGCAGGAGTCCTGAAGTTTACATTTTATGTCCGATTTATCCCAATGATGTTTCATACCAAATTTGAAAAGAATTGTAATAGTGGTTATCAAGAAGTTAAAAATGCTCAATTGTTAACGCACGATGAACGACGAGAGACGCAGACCAATTGCAATAAAACACCTGAGTGACTTAGGTTACCTAAAAGTCGTTTGATTGTTAAAATCAGTAACATATTGACATCTTAATATCGACATGTTGATGTTTAGTGAATAAGATAAGACACTTAAAATGTTTCCATACTGAACATATGTCATGAAAAGTTGCGTCGTACTGAACATGTCGTATCATGTAAAGTTATACCACACTGAACACAAAATGTCATGAAAGTTATACCACACTGAACATGTCATGTCATTAAAGTTACACCGCACTGAATACATCATGTCATGAAAGTTACACCGTACTGAACACAAAATGTCATGAAAGTTACACCGTACTGAACACGTCATGTCATGAAAGTTACACCGTACTGAACATGAAATGTCATGAAAGTTACACCGTACTGAACACAAAATGTCATGAAAGTTACACCGTACTGAATATGACATGACTATGAAAAAGTTGATGAAGTCATGCTTACCCGCTCTCCTTTTGATCCAGGAAATCCGGGCATGCCGGGATATCCTGGTGGCCCCTACAAACACAAAGGTATTATTTGATACATGGCACGTACATTTTTCTTAATAGTATCTTTTTAATATACCTATTCTAAATATCATACGTGTCATTGCTTGTTCTTGCACATGTCTGGTATTTTAGCGTTAGAACTGGGAGATCACTCAATAAATTTAGAGTTTGTCAGTTTGAAGATCTCTATCGATCTCTATCGATCGATCACTTGAATGATCGGATCTATCTGTTTATCTTCTGTCTGGAAAAACATAAGCTTTTCAACCTGGAAATTATGATTCTGTTCAAAGAGTCCACTTGTATGCCTGTCACTCACCTAGGCTGATAACATGTGATTTTACCTTTTCCCCTGGAGGTCCTAACTCTCCTCTGTCTCCATCCAAACCAGACCGTCCCTAAAACACAAAAGTTTACGTTTTGAACATTATTCGTTATCCCTATAAGAGGATTATGGAAAGTGATCAAATGTAAAAAAAAAACAAACAACAAATTTGTACCCTTTCTCCTGGCTGCCCTACAAGACCTTGGAATCCCATTGGTCCCGGAACGCCCTGTAAGAATAAACACAATTTAATTTTATCAAAACAGAACTTTCTGTGAAGTCTTCAGAAAATGTAACCTCTACTAAGGTGTTCTGTTGATATCACTCGTTCCTTCATGTTCTGTTCATGCCACTCATTCCTTCATGTTCTGTTCATGTCACTCGTTCTTTCATGTTCTGTTCATGCCACTCATTCCTTCATGTTCTGTTCATATCACTCGTTCCTTCGTTTTCTGTTCGTGTCACTCATTCCTTCGTGTTCTGTTCAAATTACTCGTTCCTTCATGTTCTGTTCATGTCACTCGTTCCTTCATGTTCTGTTCATGTCACTCATTCCTTCATGTTCTGTTCATATCATTCGTTCCTTCATGTTCTGTTCATGTCACTCGTTCCTACGATGTTTAGGGCGAAGATGTGAAGGAGTGAATCTGCGAAGGCAAAGAGCAACACGCAAGGGCCACAAAGCGAAAGCGCAAAATTGTGACGGCGTAGGAGGAAAAAGAGAAAGGCGTCGGAGGGCTAACGGCGGGTGTGACCGGTCAACAGGGGATGCTTACTCCTCCTAGGCACCTGGTCCCACCTCTGGTGTGTCCAGGGGTCCGTGTTTGCCCAACTATCTATTTTGTATTGCTTGTAGGAGTTATGAGATTGATCACTGTTCGTTATCTTCACCTTGCATAAACAAAAATATCGCTAATTTGCCCCTCTTTCCACTTTCACTTTGTTATCCACTCACAACAAAAGGCCATATACCCTCTCTCTCTCTCTCTCTCTCTCTCTCTCTCTCTCTCTCTCTCTCTCTCTCTCTCTCTCTAACTGTATTCCCATACCTGTTCTCCTGGGTTCCCTACATCTCCTTTAGGACCGTCCATTCCCGGAGGTCCCTGGAAAAAAGCAACGATTATTTTTTAAACAATATTTTATTCACAAAGTGAATGGAATCGGGCAGAAAGCATAGGCTATTTAGCCCTAAGCAACAATTATTGCAATTGATGTAATTTCAAACAATCATCAAACTATTTTTCATGCCACAATTGCAATATGAGAACAAAGAAAAGGTATTTTACTCAGACTTTAACCTCATTCAATGACAATAACAAATATGGATGTTCACTCAAAATACTGAATCGCAAAATACAAACCACGTCTTATAAAATATTGGACTGGGGAAAAAAGAGTGTTTTATGTAAAATCTCTATGTTGAGTCAGAATTTTAGTTTTATGTTTCATTTTTAAAGAAGGGGAGGAGCGGGGGATACTTACCGCAGGTCCAGCGAGACCCGTCATTCCTTGAGGTCCTGGGGCACCACGCATTGCAAGCTACAAAGTAAAACACATCTAATATTAAACACATCATATATATAAAAATGAGATACGGAAGTCTATTTACTTTGTATGATAGCAGTTTGCATCTATAGTTGTTAATTGCCTTACCATGTGTTGTCCAAGAATTTCTCTAAATGCTTGGGCCTGGTGAGATGTTTTGGATGCAAAGTTGGCCTAAGTAAAATAGAGAAATCAATTGGCCTGTAGGAGAAATTAATAAATCAATTGTCCTGTAGGAGAAATTATTAAATCAATTGGCCTGTAGGAGTAATTAATAAATCAATTGGCCTGTAGGAGAAATTATTAAATCAATTGGCCTGTAGGAAAAATTATTAAATCAATTAGCCTGTAGGAGAGATTAATAAATCAATTGGCCTGTAGGAGTACTTGTCAGTCGTAATGAAAGAATGAAGATCGAACTATCATAATGATCTGAAACGATGCAATCAGATATTGTATCAGAGTTTGTCAGATAATCCAGGAAATAATGTCTTTCAACTTACGACCCTTGAAAGGTTAGAACCTTGAAATTAATGAGTTGATGAACATATTTGTATGTAATAATAGTTACTCACATCGATGATGAAGACATTCCCTGGAGGTCCTGTCAAACCAGATGCTCCTGGTATACCATCGCGTCCGTCAAAACCCTAAAAGAACGGCAAGCAAAACAGTAATCTAGTATTTAGTAATTTTATTAATAAGGCATGTACAGAGTTTACAATGTCAGGTTTTGTAGATGAAATAAAGATAGCTCAGTCATCTGAAAATTGTATAATTTGCTATAAGGTAATCACCGAAGATTGGTCTACGGGAGGACAGCTTCTATTAAATTTACCACCAAGCAATTTCGTAGAAACTATCTCGTATTTCATAGTTTCTAAGTCTATATTTATAAACATATATATTATATATTTTATCTGTTTTCTTTTATGTTTTACTGTATATTCCCAATAATACACGCTTTTATCTATCTATCACTGCTTTTTATACAATAAGTCCTTAGATGTAAAACTTATACGGTACCAATTTTGATGCACCAGATGCGCATTTCGACAAATAATGTCTTTTCAGTGATGCTCAACCGAAATGTTTGAAATCCGAAATAACTATGAAGTTTTAGAGCTAAATATAGCCTAAAACAGCGTGCCAAAAAAGTCCAAGGATAAGAGCTATGCATGCGGGAGATAATCCTTAATTTTGAAATGAATTTCTAAATTTTATAACAGCAATTAAATATACATCCGTATTTTCAAGCTAGTAACGAAGTACTTAGCTACTGGGCTGTAGAGACCCTCGGGGACTAACAGTATAACACATATCATCTTACATTGCAGCAAACTAACGGTTAAATTCAGTATTCGCATAACATGAGGAATTTACAGTAATGAAAATGTAAAGATAACGAGCAGTGATCAATCTCATAACTCATATAAGGAAATCAAAATTATGAGTTGGGCAAACATGGACCGCTGGATATACCAGAGGTGGGATCAGGTGCCTAGGAGGAGCCAACATCCCCTGTCGACCGGTCACACCTGCCGTGAGCCATATATCTTGATCTGATAAACGGAGTAATTTGTAGTCAAAACCATGCAATGTGTAAAGAACGGTCTAACAACTGGTATGAAACACGTCAGACAGCATTTGACCCAATGGCAGGTTGTATTGGCAAATTAATTCGTTATGACGACCATAGAATTTGTGAAATGCTGCCTTTAAACAAAACTGTTGAAACCCCTGTAACATCAACGTGTTTGTCAGGAGCCTACCTCGATTTAAGAACTGACCATACGCAGAACAAGCTCTTGCGTATAAAATCAATTGTGAGACATAAACACCATATGCAGGTGATAATGGAATATTGCTACATAAAGTTGACGATGGAGAAGCTGAAGTCATCCTGTTTGTCATAAAGTTGAGTTGTTAGTTTGCCGTTAGCATCTATGATCAATGAAATATCTAAGTACGAGGCAGATGTGAAAGACTGTGGTGTCCCTTATGTAGAGTTCACTGGGATATAGCGAATCGAAATATGAATGAAATGATTATTGTTAATAGATAAAATGTCGTCGATATATCTCATGTATCTGTAATGTGTCTTCAGTTGTTTTTTTTTTTTTTTTGAATAGTTGTTTCATTTGTATAATTTTCCTAGGGGTGATTTTGCAATCTTACCGGCTGTCCTTTCGCTCCCGGTGGTCCTGGGGGACCCAATGGCCCTGGTGGTCCGGCCTCTCCCTACAATTATTCACAGGTATTGAAAACCATCTTCAAAAGCTAAAAATGCCAGGACTTCCCTCCCCAAAGCAAGTAACAAATCCACACATAAGACATGAAAATATTACACTATTTCCATACCGTAAATCTGTTTATTTTTAGTTTAGATAAATTTTTGACAATTTAAATGTGCTATGAAATTAGCAAACAAGATATTTTTCGTGAAACTAAAACCTCCTAATTCGCAAAACTGTAAGCACACAAAATTTAATCTATAACAATTTGACCCAATTTCGCAAAAATTTCCAGATTTACGGTATGTTAGTGTTGACCCCACATACTAAAATACTGTAGTAGTTCTTACGTATCTGTAGGCGTACGACACACCAGTAGACGCATCATACGTCACCAACTACAATGAGATAAAAACAGGGCGTATTATTCCAGCCATCACAGTATTATTCGGCGGGTTTTATCCATAATATTACTGACAAATACGCAAGTTTTGATTTGCGTACAGAGTTACTTCCTTTTATAGAACTCTTGTACACAGTAAGGCGCGAAATATTTTGTTTACACGCGGGGTGAGGGACAAAATATATAAATGTACACAGCAAGTTTCTCATACCCAGTTTTATCATCAAAATTTGATTAATACAGGCACTAAGTTAAAAGGAAGTATTCAGGAAGTAATTAAACATATATTGTTATTTCATTGCTTATACATGCCATATCTAGGTTATTGCTTGCAAATTGTACATTGTTTTTTGTGTTTTTATTTCAGCAAAACATTTCTTTCGATACTATTTTTATGTTTCCTATATTTACATCTTTAGAAGAAGCCGCTTTTCAATTCTTTTTATTGCTTTTCCTCACTGATCGTAAGTGCACCTTGTCCCATTTAATCTTCACAGTAGCACTAAATGCACCTCCAACACACAAAATTTAATATTTTGATGCTCAATACGACATTGAGGACAGCACCTAAATCATTATTTTGAATGCCAGATGCCTTTATACTTGTGAGAGTAAAGCGTACAATGTATCGTAAAAATATCCTTACAGATAATAATTAAAGACGGGATCCGTGGCTTATTTTGATCAAAGTTTCGAGACATAATGATTTGGGGTCAAACACGAAACATTTGTCTATGTTTTTCCAAATTTCACATTAAATGTGTCAGAAACATCGTCACGCTTATCAATGACATGTTAATCGATTGCATTTTAATGAGATAACAGGACATTAGAATCATTAGCTGAACCCAATAATCCTGTAACTCCATTTTATACTTACGGGTGCTCCTTCCATGCTCACTTTCACGGCACCCCCAACTTTACCCACGGTTTCGCCAGTTTTAGCATCAACAAGGATTCCACCAGATTTATCTAAAACTTGCATAGCACCAGATTTATCCACCATCATTACTCCTTCCGCTCCTGAGCCCATGCCTGATTTATCGACCGTCACTATCCCCTGGGCGCCTCCCCCTATACCGGACTTGTCCACCATCACTACCTCACCACCTCCAATCTGCCCGGTGACCTCGATTCCACCTTCTCCGGTCACGGCGGCCATTGATTTGTCCACGAAACCTTGATCCGACTTTCCCGTACTAATAGTGAAATAATCCTGGTTACATTCAGGGGAATAATATCGGCACACATCCTTGGCTCCCTCGGGGAAAGGGATGTAAATCATGTCTTGGATTTCACCCTTAAACAATTACATAGATACATTTTAGACAAATGTCTTGGAAATAGTTTAGATGATATTCTTTGATACATCCTTTGCAATTGACAATTACCTTGAATTCAGGCGAATCGTGTAAGTCTCGACCGATGAACAAGATTCCCTCAGTACTGAAGGCATCTTCCGGGGACATGCTGCGCTTGAAGGAAATGGCTTCCCCTGGAGCACAATCAAAGTAAGGTGTCACTTTCCCGCCACTTACACTGATACCTATTCTGTGCCAGCTGTAAACAAAATGTTCATGGTTAATATCTTTCTTCTGTATAAGATAAAACTGCATACCCCTGGGTGATTGGTAGACTTCTACACGCAAATATTATCTTCAAGATATGAATTTGCAGATGAGAGGAATTTTGAAAAAAAAAATTCTTCTAAAATTTTGGTGTTTGTAAAAAATCAATATGATGTTCCTGTAATATTGTATGTTTTTAAAACAGTAAAATATGATCATCTAGTGGATATCTATTGAAAATCCGGTTTTTTAAAATTTGATTTGCATAATTTAAAGAATTTATGGAGGTCCATTGCAAACATCGGCTGCAATAAAATCTAAAGCATCAAGAATGGGTAATACTATGTGCACTACTACAGGTCGATAACTCCTATCAATGGCACAAGGAGTTTTGTTTAATTAATAACTGTACAAACATTTGTTCCGTGTTCAATTACTGTACAAAGGTTTGTTTTATATTCAATTAACTCCACTTTATGATAAACGGGATGATTTCAGCTTCTCTTTCGTCAACTCCCATATTTATTTAGCAATATTCCATTATCACCTGCATGTGGTGTTTATATCTCTCAACTGATTCGATACGCAAGAGCTTGTTCTGTGTATGATCAGTTTTTAAATCGAGGCATGCTACTGATAAAGATGTTGATGGTGCAGGGGTTTCAACAGTCTCGTAAAAAAGTCAGCATTTCGCAAATTCAATGGCCATTATAACAATCTAGTTTGCCAATGTAACCTATCATAGACCATGGGCCAGTAAGACATTACCTCCCTCCCTCTAGGGATTTTTCTACACTATGATTTTTTGAAAGTGTGTATAAAATAAAAGTAAATGATGGTTGTTTGATATATTTATGTTGGGGCGTTTTCAAGATAGGGCCATTTGAATTTATAAAATTTTTGGCAAATTCAACATGGCTGTTTTGGTGTTCCATACCGAATTAAAGACAACACATTGTAAACACAAACAACGGGATAGGGATTTCCCAGAGAGGACATTTGTGAGAAATACGTATAAAAAATAGAAGACAGTGTATTATGGAAAGTGGTACATATTTTTAACTGTCTACAAATTCATGCCATACGAAATTATACAGTGTATACTACATTCCCAAAATAACATGTACCTATCAACATGTTCAATACTAAATAAACAGTATGAAAAACGGTTCATTCCTAGATACTATAATCCATAGACCCTATCTTTATATGATATATATGCAATCTTGACTTAGTAAATATAACTTTCAATATAAAAATCTTTGCCCACATTTCCATGTCTCACACAATATATCTAATGTATGGAAGCCCATAAATTATGCAAGGTGAAGATAACGAACAGTGATCAATCTTATAACTCCTATAAGCAATACAAAATAGGTAGTTGGGCAAACACGGACCCCTATAATCAATACAAAGGAAGCACATGGATTACTTTTGTGTATACAATGCAAAAATGGGGGAAACCCTAATAAATAACGGTTCAACTATTGAGAATCGGATATATTACAAACAATAAACTAATTTATGAATAATTTAGATTAATGAATTATATTAATCTACAATTGTAAAATAGATAACTATATTGTCATAGTAATATTGAACACCTTTTCAATTTTCAGCTTACTTATAAAGATGTCACATAAGACAGAGTCCCAAGAATAATAAAGGCATAGATTGTTTGCTAGCTTTAAATGGTGCCTTACATGGTTTCTATCGCTGGTGTTATAATAATTTACAAATATTAGTTACTAGAAGTAAAACTTGCGCATTGACGAAGTTGCGCCGAGTCAAGTGAACTGGAAGACTAAGAGACATTCACTCAACCTGTGTTCACTATCGACACTTTTATCCGCCCATAAATGTCTGTTCTGTAACAAAGGACCAAGTACAAGGGGAAAACACAAACTGGTAAAGTGTGTGACAAAAACAATAGAAGCCATTTTAAAAACACTGCATAGAATAAAAGTGACTATAACACAATAAATTAGTTGGTTGATTGTATATTGTTTAATATTGCTTGAGAATTTTCACTCATCTGGAAGCGTCACCATTGCCGAAGAAGGGCTGCAAAATTTAGGCCTATGCTCGGCGCTTACGGCCATTGAGCAGGGAGGGATCTTTATCATACCACACCTGCTCTGAAACGAGACCTCGGTTTATGCGATCTCATCCAAAGGTCGGCCCCATTTAGTCGCCTATTACGATAAGCAAGGGGGTACTGAGGACCTATTCTAACCTGGTTTCTCTCGGGACAATGGTTTTCTTGCCCCATTATTCGCCTCTTACGACAAGCAAAAGGTACCGAGGACCTATCCCTTCTAACCCAGATACCCACGGGACAACTATAAGTAAACTTCAGTATATCGATTTGGTTGCTAAAGGGGGAAATGTTTTATCCAACCTGTAGAAAAACGTACACTAAGTCCGATGATCTAAACAAGTCAGAACCTAAAATTGATATAATTCTTGAGCAACATGGAAAGGCATTTGACTTTATCTGAATATATGGAGATAAATATCGTTTAGAATTATGTGGCTGAGAGTATGGCAATGCTCAGAGAGAGATACTTGTCATTTATCCCGATTCACATAACAGTGATTACAAAACTTGAAACCTAAATCAAAAACACAACGAAAAGCAAAGTCGAATTTCGGAAAACTCCAAAGGCGAACTTATATAATCTGCATATGTTAGCCCCTTCAAGTCAAAAAAGCTGCTATGATAATCAAAAGGCAGATTTCTGACTGCCACAAAATTGCCATGCAATAACTCACCATGGGCACCTCTCCATCATCTCTGAATGCATGTGTATGTAAAACTTATACGGTACCAATTTTGATGCACCAGATGTGCATTTCGACAAATAATGTCTCTTCAGTGATGCTCAACCGAAATGTTTGAAATCCGAAATAACTATGAAGTTTTAGAGCTAAATATAGCCAAAAACAGCGTGCCAAAAAAAGTGGAGCCAAATTCGTCCAAGGATAAGAGCTATGCATGAGGCAGATAATCCTTAATTTTGAAATGAATTTCTATCTCATTGCTTGTCTCTCTCAAGTCGTATCAGGCAACCCATCTTATTTTCAATGGCAAAAAGGTTTCCCAAATCGTACTCTCGGGACATATATGTCTCAGCTATGGATGGCAAATGCATATTACCTAAGTACCTCACGTTTAAAATGACTATGTACCATCTGATGAGAAGTACTAAGTCAATTACACTATCAAACATGTTGTGTCACTGTAGATTGATTGATTGTATCTTGCTTAACGTCCCTCTCGAGAATTTTCCACTTATATGGAGATGTCACCAAGACCGGTGAAGAGCTTCAAATTTAGGCCTTTACTCAGCGATTACGACCATTGAGCAATGAGGGTTCTTTAGCGTGCCACACCTACTGCGACACGGGACATCTGTTTTAAGGTTATCTCCGAGGACTCGTGACATTCACACCTGATGCCGAGCGTTTGGCGATGGAACTGTCACTACCTGTTTTAACCACTTAGGTTTGTCGCGGCCGGTTGTAGAAGTTAATCACAGACTCATTAGTTTGAAACTACTATTTGCAATGATTTCAAATTCTGGATTAATATTGCATGCAAGAATATCTCTTCCAAATAACTCAGTAATTCATATACCTCGCCTTAATGGCAAACAACTTGATATATAAACAAGGGGTTAAGTTCTTTAATGCAAAATACATTTTTGCAAATGTTCGTATTGTGTTTGTAAGATTCTCGAAGTTTTTCCAATTTTAAACAATACTTTAATTACAAATTTCATGAGTTTGCCCCAAAACTTGAAAAGGTCCCCTTGTATTAATATCAAACAATCTTATTCACAATTAAAGTGTTAAATACTTTCAAAAAATAACTCTTTTCAAATGTCCATATTAATTATTATTTATATATGATCTGAAGAACTTTTCCATTTTTCGGCGATTTTTAGAAAAAAATGTTTTAGCCCCAAAAGTCGTAAACATCCCCAATTATTTATGTCAAATATCTTGTCAATCAAAGGGTTACATAAGTTCACATAATACGTGTTTGTAAATATCAATGACATCTATATCGGATGTGAAGAGTTTTTTTCATCAGTTTTTGGCTATTATTTTTACAAATTTTTGGTTTTTGCCCTCAAAATTGAAAAGGTCTCAATGTTAACAATCTGATTTATAGTTACAGACTTTCAGAAAATAATTGTTTTCAAATGTCCATGTCATTTATATAGGATCTGAAGGAGTTTTCTATTTTTCGTCGATTTTTAACGAAAAAAATCATGTTTTAGCCTCAAAACTCGTAATTGCCCTCACATATTTATGTCAAACAACTTTATATATAAACAAAGGGTTTCATTCGTTCACAAAATACTTGTTTGCAAATGTCAATTACATCTATATTAGATCTGAAGAGTTTTCCCAGTTTTTGGCTATTATTTTTACAAATTTCATGTTTTTTGCCCCAAAACTCGTAAACGCCCCCACGTAGAAATGCCAAACAACCTGATTTATAATCTAGGGACTATACTTTCAAAAAATACTTGTTTGCAAAAATCCCTAGGGGGGTCCCCCATTACCTTTACTAGCCCTGGTCTATCATTGGGTCAAATGATGTTTCACTTGTTTCATACCGATTGTTTCAACAAGTTGTTGTATCTAAATGTTACAAATCCATTTGTGAATTGTAAATATTTATTCATATTTTGAATTCGCAAAATTAAAATTTATATCATCCCATGTATCTGACATGTGTGAATTATAACCCCAGAAAGACAAGATAGGTGACAATCATTGACATATCTATTTAAGCAATCCTTCAAAACATAACGTGCACGCGTAAATAATAGTTTGTTGCATCAATTAAGAACGAGTAGAACGAAATGTTGTGTAACTATTGAATTATTGTATTCAGTTTCTACAGAAGGGTAGTCGGTTCATTAATTTGATATTGTTTAAAGATACATGGGTCCGTGTTTGCCCAACTATCCATTTTGTATTGCTTATAGGAGTTATGAGATTGATCACTGTTCGTTATCTTCACCATTTATGTGTTCGAAAGTAATTTTAATCAAAACCACTTCACTTGGTTTTATCAGTTTCGCTCCTGAAAATGAAATACCAGATCATGTAAAGCACCAATCAATCAATAATTTACATACTGATTGTTTTGTGTAATTGTTTATATATTGTTTGTTTGTCCCATTCGAGCATTTTCCACTCATTCAGGGCGACGTCAGCTTTCCGTATTGTGCCAAAGTTTTTAATTCATGTTTGCATGATGATGATCAGAGGCATACCAGAAAGAGCTACCATTTCAATAACTTTCATTATATAACTAAAACATGTATCAGTTGTTGTATGCTGATACCGGTAATTTAATCATTTACTCGTCAAAATTTGAATTAAACTTATTTGGCAGTGGCCTTCCTTGATTAGAAAATTGATCATACTCAGAACATAATACATGTACCATTATTGAATCAGTTGAGAGAGATGCACATGATATACAGGTGATAATGGAGTAATGCTACATAAAGTTGAATTGTTCGTTTAAAGGTAACATCTAGATACAGTAAAACGTCCAAAGAAGAAGTAGATATGGAAGACCTTGTGTTGTCTTTTATTTCGAGTTCACTGAGATATATCGAATCGACATATGAATGAAATAGATAAAACGTCGTGGGTGTATCTAAATGTTGAGTTGAATGCCTAATAAGAACACAAAAACAGGTCAGCTAATAAAGGAGTACAATTTGTGTCCATGGAAATTCCAACAGACTGTTGAAAGACCTGATCACCGAAGACTACGTAAATATTGTCAATGAAGAACTCTAGCATCTTTTTGATAACAACTTCACAGTGCGTGTCCGTAGAATCAGAGTGGTGTTCAAAAAAAGCAATGTTTTGGATGACTGATCACATGTCATGAATATTTACCGAGTAATATTTCCATTAAAGAAGCAACTGCTTATTTATGTCCAAAGCATAATCTTTAATTTGTTGTGAAGAATGGTGGTTGTACATTTTAATGCTGATGACTTTGGAAAGTTTTTCTGATTACAAATATACTCAACGTTCTTTGAAATTTTTGGGAATCCACATTTGATTTATACTATTTCTCGCATGTTGTCTAACGTTTCTCCTTCACAGCAGTTAATATTTTCGTGAAGAGTAATGACGATGGCATCGAAAGAACACTTACTGGATCCAGCAATGTATCTCTGTTTGAAAGGGGTTTTGTGAAATTTAGGAATTCAGTATAGGTGCGGTAACTCGCATCCATTCGTCTCATTGACTGGGATATTAAATGTGTTTAAAACTGAAACCCGATTCTGAAGATTTTCGCCATTTGGAAAGGATGGAATTAAAGCTATATGTAAGTTCGATTAATAAACAGTTGTGATTTCATATGAGCCTTACGAAAAGACGATGTTGTATCAAGTTTTGTCACCTGAAAAAAATATTTTCCTCGTGTATCCTATCTAATTCCTTTATCTCTTCTAGTTTACTAAAAACAAAAGGAGAGATGGTACCTATTGTTTGTTTGAAACAATCAAATACAAAATTTTAATCTCCCTCTTATACTTTTTATCCATTCTGACAAAAGCCGAGTTCTTCGTTTTCATAATTAGCCAATCTTCTGGCATAAATCTTCGACAGAATTCATGATTATCGAGATGAAGTTCTGTCACCATTTGAAAGATCAGTACTCTGAATTTCGGACCTTTTTAAATAAGAGACATCAGATCGTAATTTTCAACTTCCAATCAATCATCATTAATAACATCTCCAGCTGGACAAGAACATGTAGGAGGATATTGTGTATCTCGGCACTGTAAAGGGTCTATTACATTACTGTATAAACGATTATATATGTTGTGGTGATCTGTTTGCCAATGCGGCCTATAATTGAATCAAGTGCTATCTGACGTGTTTTATACCAACTGTTCGGCCGCTCTTGACACACTGATTTGACTACGTATTACTCCGTTTACCTAATCAAGATTTAGGGCTCACGGCGGGTATGACGATGCTTACTCCTCCTAGACACCTGGTCCCACCTATTGTATATCCTGGGGTCCGCGTTTGCACAACTCTCTATTTTGCATTCCTTGCGTGAGTCATGAGATTGCTGATTGTTCGTTATCTTCACCTTTCATGAATCCAAGTTTATCTATTGTATTTGTACTGTCTTTAGCTCCTGTAGAACACTATTGATATGAAAGGTTTAATTTATGATTAATGCATAAATGCATATTGTGTTTGTGATCATAACAGTTTTCTTCATTATCGCATCAAAATATCTTGAAAACCAAGCTAAAGAAATATGAATGTGTGACCGGTCGACAGGGGATGCTTACTCCTCCTAGGCACCTGATCCCACCTCTGGTGTGTCCAGGGGTCCGTGTTTGGCCAACTATCTATTTTGTATTGCTTATAGGAGTTATGATATTGATCACTGTTCTTTATATTCACCTTTCATGAGCAACGTCAATGATTTACACCCAATAGAATACTAATTCAGTAAAACAAATTATCGGTTTCCCCAGAAGTTTGGAAATTTGTCGGTAAAACTTTAATAAAAATCAATAGTAGTTTTACATTCAAGAACGATAACACTGAAAAGTCTACAATCTTGCAGATCATATGTTAGATGCAAGGTGAAGATAACGAACAGTGATCAATCTCATAACTCCTATAAACAATACAAAATAGATAGTTGGGCAAACACGGACCCCTGGACACACCAGAGGTGGGATCAGATACCTAGGAGGAGTAAGCGTCCCCTGTATTGTATTACTGGTTCTCTATAGATATAAATGAATTTCGGTTTAGAAGTGTTTACAAGGTGAAACAGAGAGACTAGTGAATGTTTTATACATTTGATTCTCATGGAGATTTGTACTTTAGTACTAAAGTGAAAATCAAATAATGCACGGAATACAATGATTAGAATGAATCGATGCATTTTGTTTTAACTTGTCTTTCCAGAAATGAAGAAGGTATGATGAAAATGTGCATTTTATTGCCGTAAAATTATTTTGTAATTCTTGTACTAAACATCCATATGATAGCTGGGAAATTTTGTGTCGCATGCAAAAAAAAAAACCGTGTCCGTCTGTTTGTCTGAAATATTATAACAGCACTGTTTGATATATAGATGATTGATTGAATGTACATATGCATATTGTTTAACGTCCCTCTCGAGAATATTTCACTCATATGAAGACGTCACCATTAGTGGTGAAGGGCTGCAAAATTTAGGCCTATGCTCGGCGCTTACGGCCTTTGAGCAGGGATGGATCTTTATCGTGCCACACCAGCTGTGACACGGAAATTCAGTTTTTGCGGTCTCTTTCGAAGGATCGCCCCATTTGCTCGCCTCTTACGAGAAGCAAGGGGTACTGAGGACCTATTCTAACCTGGATCCCCACGGGATTTGATATATAGAAGATGATTATTTCTTGTGTATGAAAGATGAAGATAATGAACAGTGATCAATCTCATAACTCCTATAAGCAATATAAAAAGAGAGAGTTGGGCAAACGCGGACCCTTGGATATACGAGAGGTGGGATCAGGCAAGAATCGGGAACAATGCAGTAATGATATGATTTGAAAACTCAAGGCCGAAACGAAGTTAGATGAGTTGTGCTTGAATTGCTGTTTTAAAAGACTGAAATACGTGAAAAGATTCAATGGTGGTACGATTTAGAAACATAAGGTTGATACTCAAGTCCGAAACGTATATGTTATTATTTACTATGCATTTTATATACCATGCTTGACACCATTTCGAAAACAAAAACGTTGTTGTTTTCAATTTCAAGAAGGAAATTTTACCCTATGATAAAATAATACTGGCACAGTACTGTATCACTCATCAGTTCCCTATTTCGGTTATCCAATCTATACTAAATGTTCGCTTTCAAGAGAATGCTACAAAATCACTACTTAATTTCAAATACATCTGATATCCTACAATAATTTTACAAAATCATATTCAATTTTAAATACATTTAATATCGAATTCGAAAACGTCACAAAACCATTACAAAGAAAAATAGATTGCAGAATCCAGCAGATGCAGTAAATGTTTTACCAACCCCCTGTCTATACTCCACACGAAAATAGTAACTGCCGTAAAGGGGAAATTTCAGATGTTCTATGCCACAACATATCCAAGAAGTGGTATAAATCAAATGCAGATTCCCTGAATTTCCAAAGAACTTTTAGTAAATTTGAAATCGAAAAACTTTTCCAAACTCAAGATCGTCAAACCGTAAGGTATTCAACAGTTAATACCAAAATCAAAGGTTAGGTTTATTGACATCATAAACAGCAGCGTCTTCATAAAAGTTGGAAATTGAAGATATTCATATCTTGTAGCCTGTAATCAAAACAAAATTACTATCCTAAACACTATTCTACACGCAAATACTATAAAAGTTTATGTTGAAAAATGCTGAAGATTTTGCATTTTCTTTTATTTCCAGTTCACTGGGATATATGGAATCAACAAATGAATAGAAAACGTCGTTAATGTCAAGTTGAAAGCCATCGCAAGATATTTCTTCTCTTCGTGCAGAAGCGTTTTTAATAAGTCCTCCCTCATAGGAATACAGAAACAGGCTAAGCTAATAAAGAAACACATATGTGCCCACGAGAGTAATAATCTCCGAAGACTACATTGATGTTGTCATGAGGAACACCATAATCCTTTTAATGAACGAGTAAAGATAACGGACAGTGATCAATCTCGTAAATCCCAAAAGAAACATGCAATTAAGAGAAGGGCAAACACGGAGTCCTGCACATACGAAAGAGGAAATCATGTGTCTAGGAGGAGGAGTAAGCATGCCCTATTGACCGGTCACACTTGCTGCGAGTCCCATATCCGGTGTAATCCGTATTTAAAATTACTATATAAAGAACGATGAAGACAATGGAGAAGTCGAAATCATCCGGTTTGTCATAAAATATCGAAATATGAAGCAGATGTGGAAGACTGTTGTGTCTTATTTCGAGTTGAATGGGATATATCGAATCGACATAGTGATGAAAATAAGTATTGTTAATAGATAAAACGTCGATATATCCAAATGTTGAGTTGAAGTACTTATTTTCAGCTTTTATTTTGTCTCTAAACTGAATATTTTTGTATAAAACGATTATTTTTCTCATATTGTTGTGCTGTATACAGGAAATTTTCCCTCTAACGTTTACAACTTACTGTACATTTGTATTTACTACTACTGTAAAAACCAAAAAGATGTATTTAAGTCATGTTATTCAAAGTTTGCATCATCAATTTGAAAGCAGTACCTCCCAATGTAAATCAAATAAAGAGCTCACAATACGGACCTCAGATAGTATGCACATGATCATTGTCCTTACTTTCCATCGTTAGTGTCCCAGGACTCGAAGGGAGTGGCCTTCTCTAAGGTTGTTCTGGCCTCTTCGTCACTAAGAAGAAACTTTGCATCGCTCCCTATGTATAACCCGAATACCTGTCGAGCTTCATTGTTGTAAATTGTCAGCAAAGGTATAGATAATTTGCCATCTGTTGTTGTCCTGTTGTTTTGTCTAAAAGTGGCCATTAAGGAAAAATCTGCTGGAAGGCCATCTGAATCAGAAGAGAATGGATATAACAGTGATCCGAAGCTTTTTTTTTTTAAGATTCTAATCTAAATGATTTTGATATGGTTATTTAATGCTATAAGAAAGAGAAGAAGTGGTAAAACATGATTCTATCTCAAATTACTGGAATACAAAAAGATGTACAAGATAGCATAGCATCCCTTTCCCTAAGATCGCGGTCATTTTTTCATCATGACTTGTATACATTGCTCATTAGTTTTTTCATTGCAGAGAATGTTGATGACAAACTGAGCTGTATAATTTTGATGGTGATTATACAATAGTTTTTGTGACACAGACCACGGATGTGTACTTTTCGTAAGAGCGCGGACAAAATTTGAGAGTTTGTGTTTGTAATGGTATATTTGTTTGCAGCTTGTTTGACAGCGAAATCCCACCAGACAATGAGCCTTTCTGCCAAGACATAACAAAATCCCACCAGACAATGAGCCACCAGACAATGAGCCTTTCTGCTACGACATGGACGTTGGACAGCCTTAGAAAATACCTCTACAGGTAATCACACTTAGTAACTTGTTCTTGCTAAATGAAGTTGGGGTCATTTACATAGATGGTATACGAACAAACATTTACATAGAGGGTATACGAACAAAAGTTTACAAAGAGGATATACGAACAAACATTTACATAGATGGTACACGAACAAACATTTACATAGAGGGTATACGAACAAAAGTTTACATAGAGAGTATACGAACAAACATTTACATAGATGGTATACGAACAAACATTTACATAGAGGGTATACGAACAAAAGTTTACATAGAGAGTATACGAACAAACATTTACATAGATGGTATACGAACAAACATTTACATAGAGGGTATACGAACAAACGTTTACATAGAGAGTACACGAACACACATTTACATAGAGGGTATACGAACAAACATTTACATAGAGGGTATACAAACAAACATTTACATAGAGGGTATACGAACAAACATTTACATAGAGGGTATGCGAACAAACATTTACTCAACTTTTAAGGTACATCGAATATTTATGGATTTTAACTGAATTTATACATTTAAATGTGTTCCTTACCTTTGAAAGTAGACTGAAATGGCACGGTGAGTTGTTCCTCCCCCGTGATTTGGAATGCCCGATTGTCATCTCTCCCACTACACATACCACTCGTCCTCGTAGTAGCGTCATTTATACTAACTACCTCCAACAAATCAACCTCATCTGAAACAATGCAACAAGATCTTATTGAACACTCGTCCGCTAATACTACAAGCATAGCGTTTGATGCGTAAATAGATACATAGTTTAACTATAATTCAATGGCAAAAATATTAATGACAGTTTTCAGAGTTTAAGTAAAAGGTATACAATTAGCAATTTTTTTTCAAATGAAGCATTTCAGCTATTTCCTTCATAAATGTATACATTTTCATTCCTTTTTATCATTTTATACAATTTAGAATGCAAACATGACCATATGAAATGTCTTTGAGAAAGATGCATTGTGGTGAAGAGCATTACCTATTATGCATACTTTATTCTATCCATAGTTGTGTTTTATTGGGCAAACAAAAGACCAATCTGTATAAGGCTTACACTGGTATTGGAAATCATGTCTACACAGGTAAACTCAGCTACTATTTTAGTTGTATTTTCTGGAAAGGACATTATCATTAACAGAACAAACAAAATTCGAATTATTGTATTGATGCACGTGGCAAACTTGGTCGTCGAAATCAAAACGTTAATGCAGGCATCTGCGAATTACACTGTATTTACTTCAGCGTTAATGCAAAAAAATGAGAGGAGATCAGAAAGAAGGTGTGTCCTTTCAATAATCATCTTCACTAGCCAATGGTGACGGTTTGCTCCTTTTCTATTTCTTGTCTTCAAAAGTAAATGAAAGAATATGATATGGCTTGTGGGGTTTATGAGATTGATCACTGTTCGTTATCTTTACCTTTCATGTCCTGCAATTTCCAACAGTGTGGCACTAAGGTGTTGCATTACAAAAATATTTAGTGGTTTTCTACAATTTTGAGTTCCCCTATATGTTCTTTTCCTTCGCCAAATTATTACGTCACGGGACACTATTTTCTATAGGATGGATACATTACTTACGTCAACGTTTCACTGAATTTGACTATTTCCCCTTGACTCCAGAGTTAATATGGTATATAGGAGGTGTGTAACCAAGTGTGAGATTTAAAAATGAACTGGGTCTCTTTATCAGGTTGGGAACACTTCCCCTATAGCGAGATATTCTCGCTAAAACGCGATTATCCCTCTCTAGCGAGAATAAATATATCTCGTACAACAGAGAAAAACACCCGCGTAGTACATCTTTTCGTGATTCACGTGAAAAGAAGAAAAAGTGCTAAAATGTTTGATACTTCTGCAAATATATGAATCAAAACAAAAACACTCACGATGTGTATTGGATTTCAGACTGTTTCCCTCTTACGCAGCAACTTTGATATGCAATTTCATTACTATGTTGTCAATTTCATAGAAACAATTCGCATCATGTTGAGTGCGTGTCGCACTTATTCAGCGTTGCACGGGATTTGCCATTATTTTCAATAAAGACGCCAAAACTCCTGTTTATGGTAATGTTTATTTCTCGCTAAAGAGGGATAATCGCGTTTTAGCGAAAATATCTCGCTAATGGGGAAGTGTTCCCAACCTGTTTATGTCATGTTGTCAATTTGCCAGGATTACTGTATACAGAGAATTATTCGTTTCAGTTTCATTTTCTCTCTCGTTGAAATTGGACTGGGCAAAACAGTTTGTTGCCTTTCTGATCTCTTCTTTAATATGACTGTGTCTAGGAGAATTTAAAATGGGGAGAAAACGTCGGCAAGTTTAGAAAGACGAAAATAACATGGAACGAAAATAAGCTTGTCTACAGTATCTACAACACTGCTGTGTTAATCACAATGTATGTTGAAACTTGCACGGCGATAAATTTACAACATTTTTACATTAGTTCTATTGTCTGTTTTTCTCACTATTTTACAGATAAAGCGAAACGCCATGAAATCTGTTTTGGTTGCAGTAAACTCAGAACTTTGATTGCAACCTGTTTTTCTTCACTGTGTAGTGATATACGTTGTCAGGCATATTGAGATCATGTTATTTCATACTCAAACACAAGATAATAAACGAACGAATGGCCAAGTAAACAATCCCCGTCACTGAGGTGAAATAATCACTACATTTGATTATTTCAGCACCATACGCTCTCGATATACCAATAGAATATGAAATGTCTAGTGAAAAAAGTAGTAATTAGGAAAGAAAAACATGTAAAACATTTTCTTGAAGTTACAACATAAATTCATAGAAGGGCTTCTCAGACCAAGTTCATATTCCAGTGAACTTACTGTCCTAGGAAAAACACATGGGATCAAGGTCTTCATTATTCTTCAACCCTAGAATCATTACTGAACATTGTTAAACCTTTTGTTTTTAAATAACCTTAAGAATTAACATTTAGCTGGGAAATTCGATATGATGTTTTCAGATTGTGTAATAAGATTTAACGGAACTCTTCCAAAATATGTCATAGGCATTGTAAGTAGGACTAGAAGACGTAACAAACAAAAAGTCTGTGTAATATCGGGTGTGAAGTCAGCATGTAAACACAATTTCAACCTTTTATGTTGCTTTTCTTTAGTTTTGAGAATCATCATGAGGAGGACATCTTGATTATCGTGAATCACGTGCTGGGTCTGTGCAGACCAGGATGCGTGTCGATTTCAACACGTCCTCGTGCGAGCTAAACCACTAAATCATGCTAGAAGAATATCATCGTAATCCTGTCTTTGCTCTCTCCATCCCTTAAAATGAGGTACTCTGTCAATGTTTATTTAAATTTTACTTTTTCTCGATACATATTTTACAGAATGACATCAGAATAGTTTCTGTTGCACAGATGGGCAGTACAGCATTTCTATACGCATCGAGTATGGTTATGGTCTAGTTGACAATGTTTAGTTAATAATGTTAATTTCGTTAAGGCGCTCGTTTTGCAACCAGGAACCCGAGCGCCTTGCATCGTTCAAAATTTGTGGAATCGTAACCCAAAGTTATAGTGATGATTCCATGAGTGAAAAATTCTCCAATGGGACAAGAAACAATAATGCACCAGGAGAGAAAAAACGTCCATAGTATCTACAAATGTTTTGATAATTCCATTTCAAACTCACCGCTGTTCAGTTTATATTATTACAGTTTACACCCTGCACATGTAACGCATCATAGTCAGCTGCAAACATCGACTTACTCAGAACTCTATTTCTTGTATTGTCTAGGAACAGAATCTTTCCTGTAGAAACACAATGCCAATTTGCATAGTGATTCAGTCTTTCATTTCTGTTGAAGTAGATGATAGTGTGTTTTGTATTATATTTATATGTGCAGTGTACTATAGAGGTTATTGTATAAAGATGAGGACTTGATTTATTTTGCCCTTTGTAAAAGGTCCCCATGGGGATCCGGGTTAGAAAAGGTTCTCAGTACCCCTTGTTTATCGTAAGAGGCGACTAAATGGGGCGGTACTTCGGATGAGTCCACAAAAAACCAAAGTCCCGTGTCACAGTAGGTGTGGCACGATAAAGATCCCTTCCTGCTCAAAGGCTGTAAACGCCGAACATAGGCCTAAATTTTGCAGCACTTCACAGGTAATGGCAATGTCTCCATATGAGTGAAAATTTCTCAAGCGTGACGTTGAACAATATTCAACCAACCAACCATTTGTAAAAGGAACTTGGAAAATTTCACTGGTATCTAAATAATTCTTATTTATTTGGATGTAATATAAACAATATTATGCATAATAAAATATTGTTTAAATTAAATTTGAATTAAATTAATAATTCTTATTTATCGTGAGGTTTCATCAATTTCCGTGGGCATTACATTTCGTGGATCTGTGAAATAATACAGTTAGGTAGATTCGCAATTTCGTGAAAACCCTACCCATGTTTGTCCTCGACTAACCGAATTTCTTGGTCTGATGCATCCACGAAATCAACGAAAATTAGCATTGGACGAATACCGATAAAATGACGGTAACTGTGTAACATTATCATGCTGTCTGAAGAGCTTGGCCTACTTGATTGATACTATTCCCTTTCAGGCTGTGATTAAATTCTGCACTGACTAGATAACTTGGAAAGACGTTCAACGGAAGAAATGAATTCAGGTTCGTAGGATAAGATAAATCATCAAGACACTGCTGTGAGAAATTTAAATATTTCTCTGATACTTCACTTATGTCATTCTGGATCAATCACTGTCCTTCATTCATTTTTTAATTCTATTTTTATTTTATTTTTATAGTATACCTAGGGAACAAAATGGCAGTCAATATTAGGCCCCTAGTATAAATAGTCATATTCTTTAATGGCAACAATTTCATAGACTTACAACACACTCCGCTCCAATCTTACGAAGCAGGGTAGCAAAAAACCTGCTATGTTTAAAATTAGTGATTTACATGTATGTACATGTGGCAGAACCTACACATAATTATTGTTGATATTCTCGTTTTATCATACTTTCATGTCAAATCTGGTTAGCCAAAATATGTTTGGGAAAAACACCCCATAAAGTTTCCCCGCGGGAGTAAAAACACACCCTCTACATTGATAGTATCTAGCAACAGGAAACATCACTTGACAACAGGTGTCGGGTGATATTATAAAAAAAGATATATCACATAAATCAAATCGATGTGCGTATGGTTCGCCGTAGATTAGTGAAGGACGTCTCTGACTCTGAGCGTTTGTAAGCGGTGCGTCACAGCGATGTTGAATTATAGAAATTGATTAAGGATGAATACTACCCCAGAGGAATTTAACGTAGATGAAAATTAAAGGAATTGTACAAAAATATTTTGAAATTGGAAACTTTCAAATTTACTTTATTTAATCACAAAAGGGAGTTTTAGTACAAAGTAATCTGGGGGGAAAATAAAACCCCTGTTGGACTCGAACCCGCAATTTACAGTTCAGCAATCCATTGAGCTACACAGCTAGGCAATTAGATCTAAAAGAAATAGACAAATATTGCTGATATTTATATTAATATTTATATTATCATTTAAGCTTTTAAAGGAAATCAGCCATTATGACGATGTAGTATACCTCCTTAAAAGAAACACGTTCATCGTCAGCTACATCACATTGCCGTACACAATATATATAGTACTACAGGTGTATATCATGGAAATCCTAGCAATTCTTATATATCATTTCGGAGCTAACAGTTTTAACGGTTTATTGGGTTTAAGAAAATGCAGAGCTACATGCAGCACCTACATGCAGCCGGCCCCCTAACGAAATGTAGTCTGGTTCCCTGACTAAAGTCGACGCGGAGCATAACAGGGACGGGGAACCAGGCTATACGTAATGATGCTTCACATTTTGTACTTAAATCTTTTCAACATATAAACCACCTAGTGAATGCTTCTACTGAACATCAAACAATGTCAATCGTCAGTCCCTATCTGCCATGTATATACAACAATCATTAGGAATTTTAAAAACAATTTCAAGATGTAACAGAAAATTAACATATTTACCGCCATTTTCAAATGAATTATTAAAACAGACAAAAAGATTGATGAATGATTATGATACATGTATGATTGGAATTTGGCTGCTAAAATGTACCATCATTGATCTGACGTGTAATATGAATTCCCGCCTTAGTGTGTCACGTGTACTTGTTACGTCTATATATTTATCAATAGGAGGCGGGGTGTTTCCAGTAGTGCGAAAACGGCCTGGGAGGGGGTTGTTCCAGTAGTGTGAAAACGGAAGGAAGTACACGTGTTGCGCACCATCTTCCAATTACCAGAAGCAAAAGCCTACATGGTACTCAACGCATTTCGGCCTAACCAAGTACGTGAAGTCTTAACTACGATCATGTATAGGTAATCATTTATAAACAAATAAAACATTTGTTTGCAGTGTTCGCTTTGAGGAATTTATGTGTTAGAGACACACAGAAAAAATGTATTATATCTACAGATAGCAGTCGTAACACTCTTACGGAATGGACACGAAGTGAATAATTCTCTTCTGATTGAGATTGGACAAGTACATGTATAATGTATTCATAGTTAGAGAGTCAGTATCACTAGTTAAGAATAGATGTTTTCAATCTGTATAAAAAATTGAATCATTATGCAATAAGTAATCATTAAAGCTCATTTAAAAGGTATAGTACTTATCGTATATCATGGAGGGAGTCAGCAAGTTTCCAGTGGGTTTTTTTTTTTTTAAGAACAAGCCTACATTTTGTATTTCCCTGGGCTTATTGTCGGGAGGTAGGCTTGCTCAGAGGGAACTGGAATTTTGCTGACTCCCTCAATAATATACTATAATTGTTTTATTATACCGATACAAACATTAAAACCCGAATGGATTGATGCAATGTTTATTTTAACCAGTAAAGGGCATTATAACAAAGGGAAGGAAACTTGTTTAGTATAATAGTGTAATGCCACATGGTTATCCATCTTATTGCTTACTTCAACAATGTAGCACAAAGAGGACAGTATTGTCCATCTAAATGTTTAATTCAACATTGTAATGTTTCATGAAAATTAGTGTCCATTTTTATTGTTAAGTACAACATTGAAATATCACATGGACAGTATTGTCCATCTAACTGTTTAATACAACATTGTAATGCCACATGGTTGTCCATCTTATTGCTTACTTCAACAATGTAGCACAGAATGAACAGTATTGTCCATCTAAATGTTTAATTCAACATTGTAATGTTTCATGAAAATTATTGTCCATCCTATTGTTTAGTACAACATTGAAACATCACATGAACAGTATTGCCCATCTAACTGTTTAATACAACATTGTAATGATATTTAGAATTTTTTACCCATTGTTTAGTTCAACATTATAACGTTATATAGAAATTATTACCCATTGTTTAGTTCAACATCATAATGTTATATAGCAATTATTGTCCATCTTATTGCTTAGCACTTTATTGCAATGTCACATGAAAATTATTGACCATCTTATTTTTTGACCTTGACCTTTTTATCAAGGTGGGACCCATCTTTGTAAACGAACAGGAAGATGGTAGCTACTTTCTCCAAAATATTTAAAGTCTTCAGATCAGAACTACGCAAATTTAGATAGATTAGTAACTTGAAAAATATTTCTTTCTTGTATAGTTAACTTGATTAACTTTTTATATTAATGATAAAACGTGTTAAACGTAAATAAAAATTTACATGTCGGTCATGTTTTGTTTAAAATCGGAAACTTTCGTCTTTGAAAAAATATTTGTACATCACTAGTACATCAAAACAACATAAATAGAATTTAACAGGAGACTTCATCATGTCATTTAAATATATTCGAAGTTGTTGAATGTGGGTTTTTTTAAAAGCGTCGAAAAAAAAAAAAACATTTCGCGGAGAATTAAAAGATATATAATTTGTAAAAAGAAATATATCTTTATGATTAAGAGATTTTTTAAATTCATAATTCATTCAAAAGAGGTTCTTCTTTTCAATGAAAACGTCAAATGACTTGTCATAATCATATAACTGTACAGCTGTACGGGCTCATCAACACTAGAAAGGTTGTTACTGTTCTAAGATAAACGAGCCTGCGCACTAGCACTAAAAAATCATAAGTTTTTATTCTTTATAAAATCTAGTCTTGTTAAAAATACAATTTAATAATTAACATTCAACCTAACAATATCAAGGCAATCAGATAAATGTTCTTTTGAAACAAATTTATGGCTTTTCTGCAAGCAGATGTCTACGTGTCCGATTTCGTTTGGCTGACGGCATGAGAACAGAACTGCTGATGCAGGGGAAACTGCGATAATGTGGCGGTCGGTCTGTTTTCTTCTCTAACAACTCCCCCTTTGTCGTCTGTTATTAAGATTTTTATTTTATATCCAAGATTGTTGTTGCAAATTATTAACCGAATACTTTATAATGAATATTCGAAAGATTTAGAATGTATATACATGTAGCAATCTCTAATTACACAATGTGATTGGCTTATGATAAATAAACACTCATTTTTATGTACATGTATATAAACCAGGTATCACTGTATTCTTACGTAAATTCTCTCGTAAGTATGCATTATTTGTCTGGAGGTTTTCCCCCCAAACTGAAATAAGAGACCCATAAATAAAAAAGTAGCATTGCTAAATAAGAAATAATTTTCTTCATTCCGGAATTATTTTCCCTACGGGGTACAGCAACTATAACTCGTACATGTATAATAGAGTTATTCAAAGAATCAGTTTTCTCGCAGTCGGAATAGAATGATGTGACGTGGCGACACTAGGAATTATGGGATTACTTACCTAATACCAGTGCAACGTTGGCACACAAACATCCTGGAATTAATAAAATGGAAAGAAAAAAGAACTTCATAGTGGTCCATGATATGGAATACGCCGACTGAAAACTCCACATATTTGAGCAAATTGAGAGTAAAGGTTTCCTCATTTCAATGGAATTAAAATCCTAGTCAAATTATCTTCAAAATTCTCAAAATGGCGTCTGTTTCAAAGAAATTTGTTACACCAACATTATGAATAATTTCCTCTACTCCTAGGAAACTTGTACCCGTTGTGTCCGTGTATTTGTACTTTGGTCCGTTTTTTTGGTCACTTTGGCCTAAGTGTTTCTGACCAGTGACTACCGAATCTCAAGCTCCCGAATTTCCCAGAAGCGAGCTACAGTAGTGATTCTGTTCAATCGTAATCTCAGCCCCCGACGGCAACTTCAACTTCAACCTTTTTAAACGTGACGTAGCACAACATAACACGTGTAAAGCTTGAGAATGAAGAATACATAAAATGCAGAGTTTAGGCTAAATTTTAAGAGAGCAAATTTTTCGCTGATACTTTTCTTTTTAAAATAGACCACCTGCGATGTATTGCGATGAAGTCCGCACTGTTATTTGTGCCATGTATTGCTTATAGTAGTAATTAAAAAATGTGCGATGTAATTGATTTCAAAACTTTATGAAAAATATGACATATGAAAAATAAATACACATGCTATATCGTAGTAAAACTACAATATCGATTTACTCATACGTGAATAAAATGCGGGAAAATGTTTATTTTTAAAATCGTATATACAATAATATAGATGTTCTGAATTTATCAGTACTATATCAAAACAAAAATTATACCAGGCATTTCTGTTTATTTCATGTTTGGTAATTTATTTATTTTTTACGAAAATTACCATACCCATATCGTGGTTTTGTTTTTGAATATGTACATCACAAAACATAGTTAACCTCCAATATTCGTTAAAAATTATGACAATAAAACAAATAACGTAAAGTAGGACGTGGCAAAAACTTCAAACCAGCAGGTGCGTGAAACGAACAAGGAGTTTGCTAAAGCCTTGGTGATAAGTGGAGCATTAAAACAGTATGTTATATCTCTACACATAATCAAATTCTGACCCGCTTCTGCTGTTTATCTGCCAGACATCGTAATATTACAGACAGCTAACTGAATGTGCTGAGCCTAAAACGTACACGAAGTGATCAAAAATTCATAAACAAGTCGTGCATTTTGTTGCATTCTAATTCATTGCAATCTTATTGAAATAAGAACAAAAATTGTTTAGTATCGTTAGAAAAGAAATTTGTTTACAGCTTTTGTGCAAAAAAATTATTAAAAACTTCTTGTTGACTGAAATTGTATGTTTTGATATAAGTTCTGAGTCGCTGTGAAAATGCATTGCAGCTTTTCCGAGTTGATATAAGATTACGTTGAACTTTTTCGAGGGCCGCAACGAAAATAATTTTACGAGCATTTCTATTGGACCAGAAGCACCTAAAACCTGTTTCGTAGAACATCGTAGATAAGGCGTTTTGAATCGGATTCCAAAAGATATCTTCTTTCATGGTTCATTAGAAACAAATCTAGTACTTCTACAAAACATTTATCTCTCTCCCCACTAGAACGCTACACATTTTAGATCTTGTATTTAGACTTTAATCAAGACTCCGATTTCCATGGGTTTACATTACACATTAACAAAATATTTTATATACTGCCAGACATCACTTTGGTCTTCCAAACCGGAGTGCAATCTACATTTGGAACATGACCTAAATGCCTATCTCCACGAAAAGCTAAAACGATAATTTTGGTATTCCGCACTAACACTTATTCTGATTATGTCAAATTTTCGTAGCTACAGATAATCCATCTTCGCGGAATCTTGATTTGGCGATTGAAGAAATTTCTCTCTTTCTAATATGTTCGTGGCATATTTGAATTTGTGGGCGTATCCCTACCACGAAAACAACTGAATGTAGTGTCCCAGGATAAGCAGTACCTTTATGTAGTGTCTCAATGTAATACCCGCACCCGAGACTATAGACGCTTTCATAATATGCTCCTCAAACTGCTGCCCATTCGATATTTCATTTCAATACGCAAGTTCCGAGATATCAGCTCTTCTGTGATGGAGGTACGTTCAATATTCTGTTGAACGCTTTGGTGGGTACAAGATGTATACATATATTATAGACTAGCTATGTAAATAAGAATAAAAGTCCTGAAAGCGTAAATTTTGTTTATATCAGCCGTTGGTATACATTAAACTGACCATATGAAGAATAACATTTGTTTGAATTAGGTCATTAAATTAAATATTCGTTTATTTTTTATTTCCTCTTCTGCAGGAGTGATACTTTAATGAAAGAGAGATGGTGATTATCGATTTTAGTTTGAGCTATTTTATTATCAAATACTCATAAACGTACTAAAATTGTGTGTCCCAGCAGTTTGGGTTACGTTCCTTTATAATGAGATGTCACCAGCTGTAGGTAAAGCACTAAGTTTGGCGCTCAGGGCAGAAGCATGAAGAATTCCTTAGAGGAGTTATCGCTCATTTCCAAAATACACAAAATTACATGCAATTCGTCTTGCTTATGCATTAAGTAATTAACTCTGATAGTTAATTCGTCGAAATATTGCGTTAATTGGTTACAATACGGTTTAAACATTACATTGCATTTCATTGTTTCCAGTTGGTTTACTCGAGGATATCCTCGGTCTACATCATGTTGTCAACAATTTCATTGTATATTTTTGATACATATGATTGACATTTCCATTTTTTCTCTAAAACCGAGGACTCCTCTTACAAGTAGCGGGTCAGTATTTTTTCTTTGTTTATTTGAACAAGCACAATCTGAATGGTGTCGCTTCCAATGCTTCAAAATTTGTAACAATGATTGTTACAAAATTCTAGTTGTTAATTGTTTATTAATTTGTGCAGGTATTGAACCCAATCCTGGACCTTCTAATTCTCGTATGGCAAGTTTAAGTATTGTGCATAATAATGTTTGTAGTTTGAAACCAAAAATAGATATTATTGCTGCTGAATTGTCTGGATATGATGTTACTGGTATCTGTGAAACCCATCTGAAATCCCAGGTTATTATAGTCCTATACGAAAAGATAGAAATAGACATGGTGGTGGTGTTGCCTTATACATGTCTAACAAAAAATTTTATGTTGTGAGTTCATAAACTTCTTTTATTTTACAAAATAGCTCATGGAATTGCTCCCCACTATCTTCAAGAACTTCTGTTACCTTATTTTCCTTCACAAAATTTACATAATCTAAGAAACTATGACAACCTAAGGTTTATTTTACCTCAAGGTAGGACATCATCATACATGAACAGTTACCTACCTTCAACAATCAAACTTTGGAACGAACTACCTACTCACATTAGACAACTCCCCACTCTTGCGTCGTTTAAAACTGCTATTAAAAACATGTGTTATAGAAAACCAAATATTCCGTCGTTATATCCGTATAAACTCTTTTAGGTTTTAGGGATTTTCATGACAGGTCAGCATATGGCTGCTGTTCATGTAATGTCATTTTTGATGCTGCAATTTTCAGATATGTTTCAATTTCCTGCTTTTTTTTATTAGGCAAATATTTAATGACAGGTCAGAAGTAGTCTGCTGTCATTTCTGTTCAAAAAACCATTGTTATGTTTTGTATACATTATGGTTCTGGTTTCCGCACTTCATTTTCTTTTCATAACAGTTCAGAAGTTGTCTGCTGTTGATATTTGCATAACCAGAACTGTGTGTCTGTAATTTCTATTGTCTACAGGGTTGACCTTGCTGGCACTTCATCAATTATTGTTATGTCAAGTGCACGCTGATTACATGATATCAATACCTTATGTGTGTACAGTTTTTGTTCTTTTTGTTTGTCACTTGTAAAATCATATATATGCCTTGGTTTCCATGCCCCTCTTATGTGTGGTTTTATCTATCTACTTGCCAAGTGGCCTTTGGGTGGGGTTAATCCAATTCATTTTGCCTTGGATTCAATGGCCTTGATTTCTTGTTGCTACCCACCCTTTTTTGTGGGCAGGCAATATTTTTATGCTAGTCTTTTTACATATGTGTATGCAATAGGGGGTCATCTTGTTAGACCCCCTATCGGATGTTTTTATTTTGTGTATATATGTTCTCTTTCTCAATGTCAGTTTTATAGATGTATGTAACAGGGGGTCATCTAGTCATTTGCAGCATATGATCTTAATTTTTACTTGGTTTTAATGACCCCCTGTACTGTATATACTTTTCGTCATTTACTAAATAAATGACATTTTCTATTCTCAAACTTGTTCTGTTTTGCCTGCTTTGAGCAAAAAACGAGTGCAGTCCACTTGGCTAGTGCTTTTGAGCTAAGGATCATAAATTGTTTAATTTAGGTAAACGTCGACTAAATATTGTTCATTGCCAATTAAGAAATGATGCTAGTAACCTAAATTTTGACTTACATTGTCATTTTCTTCGAGATAATGCTACTTGTGATATGGGTGGTTATCATACTGAGAATGCATTTCATTTCTTCTTTGAATGAGTCCAGTTCTCAGAACTAAGACTTAATTTATTTGAATCTATAAATGCAATGCAGCTGCATGTTCCTATATCCTTAGAATTATTACTCTGTGGAAATGAAACTCTTAATTTCAACGATAATGCAAAGATCTCCAAATTTTTCAAAATTACATCTTTCAAAGCAAAAGACTTTAACAATGCATTTAAAATATGTATTTTTAATGCATTTATCTATTCTCTTACTAGTATATGTATTATGTATTTAGCCTTGAACCGGTAACACCCCCCCCCTTTTATGTTTACTTGTTATAAAAGTTCTTCTTATTTTCTATTAACCATCTACCTTATTTTTGGCATTTTTTGTGTTTTTGTTTGTTTACTATACATCTACAATACACATTTTCCATGTTATCATGACATGCTATGTGATACATGATACATTTATTCTATCTTCATCCTTTTGAATTATGTATTGATTTTTATATTGTCAATATTTATCATACATATTGTATATATACTCATGCTCATCATTATACATACATGTAATCACCTTGTACCTTATTGGAGAAGGTTTATATAGGCTGCAAGCCTGCAGCCTAATCCATTTATGTTTCATACATAATAAAATATTGTTTAAATTATAAACGTACTAACATTGTGTGTCCCAGCAGTTTGGGTTACGTTCCTTTATATTGAGATGTCACCAGCTGTAGGTAAAGCACTAAGTTTGGCGCTCAGAGCAGAAGCATGAAGAATTCCTTAGAGGAGTTATCGCTCGTTTCCAAAATACACAAAATTACCTACAATTCGTCTTGCTTATGCATTAAGAAATTAACTCTAATAGTTAATTCGTCGAAATATTGCGTTAATTGGCTACAATATGGATTAATCTAAGCCCGGATTGTAAAAACATCTCGTTATTCAGGTAGGGAGTTAAGTGTTACAGTGACGTCACATGCGACCTTCTTCGATCAACTTATTGTGAAATTTAGAGGAATAAAATCTAACATATGTATGAACGTGCCGTTTTTCTGCTGTAATGTCGGAGTTCGCCAAGGTGAAAGTTTATCCCCCTTTCTATTCTCTATTTATATTTATGACTTAGAAGAGGTTTTGATAGAAAAAATATTGTTGGTTTACAAAGTATTTGTACATCTGTCGACGATGAATTGTTTTTGTACCTAAAGCTTTCTATATTATTTTATGCTGAGGATACTGTTATTATGGCTGAGACCGCAGATGCACTTCAGAAAGCATTGGATGAGTTTCATGTGTACTGTTCTCAATGGAAATTGAATGTAAATGTTGAAAAAACAAAGGTATTAGTGTTTAAAACTAGAAATATTTTTATTACAGCAATAATGTTGTAGAAAGTGTGAATGAATTCAAATATTTAGATATTGTATTTTCTAGAATTTTTTTTTTTTTTTGGAAACCTCTTGTTAAATTCAAAACAACAAACCACCATTTACCCATAGAGGTAGGTAGGTGATATGGAATTCCAGCAATTGATAGAAAAATTGCCCACTCTGTAATACTGGTAAATTAACCGACGAATACCACCTTATCTTAGAATGTAAATCCCTATCCACTTTACAGGGAAAAAAATGGCTTCTAGATATTGTCATGTACCAAATACAGTGAAATTCAGAGAATCAATGACAACATCGAAATTTAAAACATAAAAAAAATATGTATATTTATTTCTAAAATTCAGGAGTTAGTCTTCTGTCTTCCCTTACGTGTATATTTATTAAATGTCCGAATCTCTTTGTATGCATTATGCCCCCACCTCTCTTTTGTGCTAATGAACATACATGTATATATGCATGTATTATTTATATATTTATACCATTGGAAATATTGTTAATATAATTACAGAATTAAACTTATGTACCTCATGTACCATTGTGAATGGTTTGGGTGAATAAAAGAAATGAAATGTCGATAAAAAGCTCAACTTTAATTCACCATAGACAACATTCATGTTGAGAAAATTCCCAAGTCTTATAATGTTTGAGGTATCCGTGCATACAAATAGCGATGCAAATATCTTAGAATGTAGCGAGGAAAGCGCGGATGAAATCGGCCATTGTGAGTACATGTGTAACAGGGGTCGCTGACTAACCACTATTTTTTGGACCAGAGAAATTATGATACATGCACCATCATAGAACACTACTAATATGGGTGCATTTGGAGGGGGAATTATTAAATATCATATAAATTAAAGAATAAACCACAGTACTCTATTTTTAACGCAACCAATATACATGTATATTTTTTTTTTTTCAAATTGTAAAGAACAGAATGCATACTGCTGTAGCTGTGCATAGCTTCTACATAACCATTTCCTTGTAGTATATCCGGTCTCTGTCCATCTGTTATTTGGAGAAGTGCATAAACAATGGCGACTGCTTTTCGATGGCAAAGTCCCTCCTCCGACAAACAATTACCTAAGTTTGTTTTTCCTCACGCCTTCCGTCGGAAAACTGACCAAAACAATCAGTCCACACCCCTTCCTCTGAGCGCTAGAACACCCGTAATCGGCACAACCTAATGAATGATCTGTATTAGCCGTTAATGTGATGTTGACTTGTTTGTCAATTAAATCTAATCCATTAAAATTGTTTAAAACCACAGGCACCAGAAGTATGGATATTAATACCCACCCACCCACCCACCCCACCCCCTTTTATGATAATTTTTTTGGTGGCAATAATTTTTCAGAAATGTGTGGATTCCCTGTCTATCTCATCCCTCTTTCGATTTATGTAATTGTTTCACGCTTTTTGTAAGATAATAAAAAACACAAGGTATGAAACAAAAATTTGTAAACAAACAGGGGGTCCCCGTTCTAGGGCACATGTTCCAAGTAATTGCAGCGTTACCTAAGGGATGTTGGCGAGCTGCAGGTCAGGGAGATGTCATACTACAAGTCTCTTCAGCTCGAAACCCATCGCATCTCTTTTATTTGACACAATATTGTATGCATTGATCGGAGAAGGCTTCCTCTCTTCCACTGGCAGCCAAAAAGGTCACAGAGTACGAATTTGTTGTACGTGTCATGTGATTGGTTCGCAAAGACATTGCTTAGTCTCGTGATCATCCGAATGGTCTCGGGATTATTCGAGGACCAATCACACGACACGTTATAAATTCCTTTTTGTCAATATATGCAGTATCCATCTGGCAGAAATCTTTCGTACTTTCAAAATACGCTTCAAAATGAAATGCAGACCCATAAACTTTCCCCAATTCAATAAAAATCTGCATTACCGAATGACCGAGTTTTGTGTGAACTTTTGTATAAGCTCTCATTTCTTCAATATTCTCAACCCGTTTCTCGACCATTTTTACAACAGTGGTCAACAACTGGCTCTATTGGAATGACTAAAAGTTTAAAACTATGTGGAACTGAAGGCCCGTGTTTATACCGTTGGAAAGGTATTGAATATAGCTGCAGAACTGTAGCTCTCCGAAAAAATCTCCGGTCTGTCAACATATTTTTTTTCGGAGAGCTACAGTTCTGCAGCTAGTATTGAATAGAGCTATTCAAGAGTATCATCATCCACGAAATCGTACAAAGCGTTATCGCGCTGTGGTACAATACACATTGCATATCGGACAACCTTCGTATATTCGAGTCATTTTTTCGCTTGGTTGTATATTGTTTAACGCCCCCCCCCCTCCCTCGAGAATTTTCCCCTCATTTGGAGACGTCACCATTTCCGGTGAAGGGCTGCAAAATTTAGGCCTATGCTCGGCGCGTTACGGCTTTTGAACAGGGAGAGATCTTTATCGTGCCACACCTGCTGTGACACGGGGCCTCGGTTTGTGCGGTCTCACCCGAAGGACTGTGCCCCATTTAGTCGCCTCTTACAACAGACAAGGGGTACTGAGGATCTATTCTAACCCGGATCTCCACGGGAGAGAGAAACCCACTGCCAAGAATGTTAGATTGCGAAAACTCACTAAATTATTGCCTGGAAGGTTAAACTTAATATTGTGAAAACTCACCAAATTATTGCCTCCATGGAAGGTTAAACCTAATATTGAGAAAACTCACCAAATTATTGCCTGGAAGGTTAAACCTAATATTGTGAAAAATCACCAAATTATTGCCTGGAAGGTTAAACCTAATATTGTGAAAAATCACCAAATTATTGCCTGGAAGGTTAAACCTAATATTGTGAAAAATCACCAAATTATTGCCTGGAAGGTTAAACCTAATATTGTGAAAACTCACCAAATTATTGCCTGGAAGGTTAAACCTAATATTGTGAAAACTCACCAAATTATAGCCTGGAAGGTTAAACCTAATATTGTGAAAACTCACCAAATTATTGCCTGGAAGGTTAAACCTGATATTGTGAAAACTCACCAAATTATAGCCTGGAAGGTTAAACCTAATATTGTGAAAACTCACCAAATTTTGGCACAAATAATTAAGCAAGGTTTACTGGTGGTTCAATAATGGTTCAGTTTAAAATGTACTACACTCTGCCTGACAAAGACTTTTAAAAATCCAATGCCAGTCATTTAATTTGATTGAACGATCAATGAAACATGAATAAATGCAAGTCAAGTTTATTGTCAACATTTTTATTGATAAAAAAAATAAATAATTACGTACAGGAGAAAAAAGAAATAATTTATAATGTATTAAGGATTTCTTTTTTGAAAGACCAGTGCAGCATTATGAGAGAGGAGTGCTTTTACTGCTCTATGACGTAGTTCATAATGATATGGTCGCCGTTCTTCGGAATATAGCTACTCACACCTGTGAATAAACATCAACAATTAATTAATCATTCGTATCTCTGTTCATCTAATTAACGTATTCATAAATTACAAAGTAGTTTTTCATGGATGAATTTTTAAATAAAGTTATATGCTGAAGTGGTTGTTTTTCTACATCATTTATTACATTTAAACAACATGGGAAAATGGGTCAAAACTACGAGGATCTATACCGTTTAACACGGTACACTAAATACGGAAAAGTTGAAGGAATAGATTCAAATTTCTTACCCACGGGTAGGACTGTAGATGGCGCTAGAACGAACTGCCAGTACGCCAAGCCAGGGGTACCCGCTAATCTGTCTTTTCCCATCGCTTCGATGAAGTATCCGAGCTTACTATAGTATGTAGAGGAAAATCTGAAATGATAACAGAATCATCAATGTACATGTACCATTATCTATGTGTTTTTTAAATCCAGAATTACGTCATACTGGATTCCTCTTAAAGTATTTAGAAGCATTGTAAAGTTTTGGGATGTAGTCGGATTCCATAATACAACTTTTTGCCCTATCTGGACCAAACTTTTATGGAATATACATCAAGGGATTCAACAAACATAATATCACTGAATGCTGAGTGTAGTTCATGTATTCAAAAAGTAGTGGGGCAAGTTAAAAATTCTGGGCTAGGTCGCATTCAATCGACCATAGGACCAATGTTTAGAAGTAACATATACACGTAACAGGGAATGCGATGTTAACTTCTCCTAGGCACCCGACCCCACCTCCTTGGTGTACAGTCTTTTCCCTACTCCTAATTGTGTATTCTTTATGAGATTTATGAGATTGGTCACTGATCGTTATCTTCACTTTTTCATAGGAATGTTAACTGCCATGGTTTGCTGTGGTGCTCAGTGTGACCTCTAGATTCCAGATGATTGACCAGGTTAAAGGTTTTGGACTCGCATTTAACAAAATTACAGGCTCCATGTGGATCAAAATTGCATAGAAGTGGATTTGGATGAGTATGATGGTGGACTTGATATGAGAAGAGACGGCATACACAATGTATATATTTAGCGGAATTAGATCTATACGGAGACGCTCGACATGTATTTTGTTTATTGTCTTATGGTGGATGCAGATTTATAAAGACGAAAATAAAAGTGCAAAATTTATAAAGTTTAGTCTGATTTGTGGGCTGAAATTCATAAAGACGACATCTACTTATTCAGTTTGACGGTAAATTCATAAAGATTGCATGCATTAAGTAGCAACCACCACCCATTTTTTAAAAATTACCCAAATCAATAAAAATCAGGTGTAATTACCAATTTTGAGTACGTTGATTTCAAATCTGGATTCCTTTTACTCCAATTTCTTATAGAAAATGAGATATAGTGTCTCAAACATCCCTACCGTCAGGTTGCCAAAAACGGAAAATGTTTCATTTCGCATCAAAAAGTGACCCAACTTTATTTCTTGAAACACCATTACCCAAAACAATAAAAAGCAGGTGTAATTACCAATTTTGAGTATGCTGAATCCAATTCTGGATTCCTTTTACTCCACTTCCTTACAGAAAATGAGGTATAGTGTCTTAAACACCCCTACCGTCAGGTTGTCAAAAATTGAAAATGTTCCATTTCACATTAAAAAGTGACCTGAAAGTTATTTCTTGAAATAAGGCATACAACAGAAAAGGAAAACAATTAATACTAAATTGTTCCATGAACATTCTTAGTTGTTTTGGAAAGAATATATCTCACCTCTGGACTTCACAGATACAGGAAAGGAAGAGGAATACGGAGCGGATCAACGATCTTAAATTTAATCAGATTGGGCTATAGCCTAATGAACTGATGAACAGGAGCAAAAGTACAATTAATAGGAAAACTGATTTATTAAACAACAGCAAGTCTTTTCCGAGAACTTCTGGTAGAGCTGTCGGGGGGGGGGGGGGGGGCTGAGTTGCATCATTATCAGAATTTACCGAAACAGTGGACTCTCTGGTCAGTCTGGGGGCTGAGCTAGTTGCATCAGAACTGACAGAAGCAGAACTATCTGGCCAGTCGGGGGGGAGGGGGGGCTGAGTGGTATCAGAATGTATTATTTATTTATTTTTATTTTTTCAAAATTCAGAAATTTAAAAACTGCAGGATCAGATTTTTTTGTAACACTAATAATTAATGTCCCTTTATTGCGATGACTCTACAAGTACAAACCATGATATTAAAAAAAAAAATGAAATGAAATGATAGATAAATAAATAAATAAAATATTTGTAAGTTACTTTATTTATCTGTAAGTAAGTCACTTATTAAGTGTAACTTGTGGCAGTGCAACTTGCAAGTGAAAATTGCATCATCTGTAGCTTATGACCCCTTTTGCCTTGCCTTATAATTAATATTGTTGAAAATTTGGCAAATAGCATTTTTAACCCCCCAGCCCATACCCCACTTTTCTTTAAACGTTAAAAATCCAGCTAATTCAGTGAGGAAGAAATGTCACTACCATATTTCGAATTTCCTCTAGACTATATCAAATTAAATACCGCACTGCTATCAGTCACAGATTGACACTGGTAGGGGAATGGGGACCTGGTCTGCGAGTATGATGGAAAAGATTCTGATGAAAATAAAGATTCACTCATCATTCAGAAATGTATAAACATTGTATTATTGTATATCACCGGTACGTTGTGAGTACGTTAAAAATGGGAGTTATCTTTCCTTGGATATCTAAATCAATCAAATACTATATGAACACGGGCAATTATCGTCCATGTTTGACCTCAGTATAATTTATTCATGCATAAAATGTATTAATATGTCACTCTTTGTTGCGTATTTCACCGTTAAGTAAATGTTTACATATACTCGCTCTGCTTAATCGCTTCAATCTCAAAGGGATTTTCTGGAATATGCCTAATCACGTGAGATACGCTAAATATAGCTATTTTAGATCCGAACGATCAACTTCGCATCATTCGTAGGCTCTAGGTTTATCCATACTAGCCCGTAAAAAATAGGGTGGAACCTCGTCCCACTTTTCCTGTAGAAATAAAAATGGAACATGACGCGCCACCTAGCGAGCGTGGTTGTTGCTACATTAAGTTTAGTCTTATAGAAGTTTGCAGTCAACCCTTATTGTGAATTTACAAGCACTATTGATTAGAGACCAGCTGATTGGTAATTCATTTTGCCAGTATATCTGGGTACATGAGAGATATCAAAAATCACTATTTAAAATCACTCACTGGTAGTTTTTGTCTTCATCGGCTGCCTGTTCCATGAACCGAATAAATGGGCTGCCAGCCAGTGACGTCACATTCCGTTCATATTGAAACCAAGGCTCCGCTAAATGGTTTCGTATGGTATACTTGATCGTGATATTATTCCCTGAAATACGAATTTATAAGAATTCAAAAATTCTACGCATGTATTTTGGAGTAATTGTGATGTCATTAATTTAATTCAACTCATAGTCAACAAGCTGTCAAATGATTTATAGTGCATGTACTTTATAAAATGATTGAAATCAAAATTATGTTCACTATCAAACATTTTTGTTATATCTGACTGTTTACAGAAATTATAGGGGGCGTTCGACACCTTTTCTTAACAGAGCATAATATAGTATGTATATATCATATATCATACAAAGCTATCAGACATATACTGTAACTAAATATAAAACGAAAAAGAGGTTGTCAATTCGCAAATGTTTAGATATCAATCAACGTCAAAACTCGAAATGCACGTCGACCTTTTTTCCGTCAGAGTTCCCCACCCCCTCCCCGAGTGAAGGTGTATTCAGAGAATCTCCAGTATTCAAAACAATATGGCAAATAATAATTTTTTTGTGTTCTGTCCTGATGAATATTGACATATATAAAATAGTTTAGCATTTCATCCGGTCCGGATATATGAGAATATAAAATGATTATTTGTGATGGAGAAACCCCCAAAACGCACGATTGTGCTTCATTTTTTAAAATAACTTTCCGGGGAGCAAGCCCCTGGACTCCCATCCCTAAAATAATTGTGCCATCGCCACTCATCACACCCCTTTGGATCTTACTTGGATACAAATGTACACCTTACCTTTCTCAGGGTAGTCGATCATTTCATTACATAGAGTTTTTGCGTGTAGTATCCATCCATCACAACTGTTAAAGCAGAAAATTACAGCGTCATATTTTAATAAATTTAATCTGTAAAACTTTTCTTTTTAATGTTTGAGGGAAGAAACAGTAATTAAAAATAAATAATTACCAGTAAAATATTGAAAATATAAAAATCGCCAGAGATTTATCAAACCACATTTTACTCAGTCTCTGTTTTCTATAGTAAAACCGATAGACAGTAAACTAAACTGACGGAGTCGTTAAAATTTATTTATATTTGTACATCCGCTTATGTCATTCTGTGAAGGATGGTCTGCTGTGCTCAATCCAGGACAAAACCCCCTGATCCCTGACGTGTGACCCTGGTAATACCGATGTGATTTGACGAATGGTGCGTCATTAATTAATTAAAATTCATGTTGTGTGGGATCGGTGCGTGTGTACAAACATCCTATAGTCTTTAAATTTATTTTTTTTAATTGTGAAATAAATTGCAAATTTTCAATAGTTTGTGAAGTGCTTTGGGTCTGTTTATTCAGAAAGACACTGCTTTCGAATGTTTAGTGTAGTTTAAACTCGATATTGCTTTCAATATTTCTTACCTGTGTCAGAAATACACCTGGTTGTCATGTTTATATATGTATATGTACAGTTATACATCTTTTCAATATATCTGTCATACTTTGATAATTACAAACACGTCTAATTATAATTATGTACATGTACCGACCTTGTACCTCAGGAGAAGGTTTATTTATAGACGCTGCATAATACTATTGTGTTCTACTTGAAATATATTTAAATTGAATGAATTATACCTGGTTTTTCGAGGTTAATAATCTTAAGATTTTTTTTCATTTGATATTTAGTCTGTTTTCCTTTTATTGCCGGTATTATACAGACGATAAAATGAAGTTTTCAGTAAGGCATATTTTGATAAATATGATCAGAATGGTACACAATTAATGCACTCGGTGGGAGAACAATGAATTATATAAGATGATTATTGCAAACTTTCCCCAAGATAAGGAAAGCTATTGTCAGTTGATTTGCATTTATTCAAATTTTCTAGTTCAAACCATCATTTATGAACTCAGTCATCCATAAACAGACCAAGCCTTACAAACTAGAAATTAGGAAATCCATTTTAAATAATTTCTTTTTCAGAAAATGCAGTTTGAATAGGATGTAAACAACTTCTTTTAAATTACTCTTGAATTCAAGATCACGTTTTCTGTTTACCGTTTATGTTGAAATTCAAAATAGTTACGGTGTTTTAGATGGATTGAACACCTGTCGTCATCTACAGTGAAACCTACATTTCTGGGACGTGCAATGCAACAAACACCTTGTTAGACGAGATAAGTTTATTTCCTTCTTTGTCCGTTACATGTATCGTCGACTGACCAGTTTCGGTGACCTTGGTGATAAACCGCGATTTTTTCGTTAATCACTTGGATTTAATAAATAATACTCCTACCTTTGAAGTATGGGGAAGCCATAATGCCAGAGATATAGAAAAGATACAGTTAGAGTTTATAAAATCTGTTTTAGGTGTGCGAAAAAACATAAATTCTGCCTCAGTGTATTTTGAAACGGGGAGGTTACCTGTGAAAACCATTCGATTCTTCAGAATGTTCAAATTTTGGTTTAAAGTGTTGCGTAGTGAAAATTGTATAATTAGAAATTGTTACGATGAATTATATTACAACTGTGATAGAATGAAAAATTGTAGGAAAAATTGGGCCTATTGCATCAAACAAAAATTGTACGATATAGGGTTAGGATATATTTGGTGTGATCAGGAGAATGCAACTTCTAAAATTTTCTTTCCTATTATAAAACAGAGGTTGACTGATATGCGTGTTCAAAGTTTAGTTGAACAAATTAATTGTTCTTCAAAAAGTATCATTTACAAACATGTTATTGGTCACTTTTCGTTACAGTATTACCTTTGTAAGCCTATACCTAATATGTATAAAAGACACATTTGTCGAATTAGACTATCCTCTCATAATCTTGAAATTGAAACAGGCCGCCATAACAATATACTTAGAGAAAATAGAGTACATGTATGTAATTTTTTGTAAAAATGACATAGAGGACGAATACCACTTTATATTAATTTGTCCTCATTACGAGGAATTTCGACATAGATATATCAAAAAGTATTATTGGCAAAAACCATCTGTTTTTAAATTTGTACAATCTTGCTTGAATTAGTACACTGCCATACAATGTCATTTTTATGTACATGTATTTATGAAATTGATGTGATAAGACATATGTCTTAAGCAATAAAGAATATATATATTAAAGTAATTAAATTCCTTCACTTTCATTCAAAAATTCCAACTCCATTGGTACGTTAATTGAATATATTTCGTAACAAAAAACATGTCACTTTGTGGTCCTAAAACGGTGACGTCACCTATTACGGTGACCATTGTTAATATAGGTTTGCCAAAAGTTTGTAACTGTTAAAACGTATACACAGGAGGAATGTGCAACTAAACGTCAATGAATAATATAGCATAGTGTAGAATTCTAGACTTTTGGTATACTTTATATAAATTTGAAGATTTGCTTGAAAAAGTAATAAGTAAATGGGCCTATTTTTGGGGTACTGTGTTGATTTTTTTGCATACTCTCCTTCTAGTAGTTGATTTTCGGGGGGGGGGGGGTTGATTGAAGACGTACTCTATATATGTTTGCAAACACTACGGCGAAATTGATGACACAATCTACATATACACCCGGAAACGACAACACGCACATGTAAACAAAAGGTCACCGATTCTGGTCAGTCACCTAAATAGGGCAGTCGACGATATTTGCCCGTTGTATGTAACTTTAGGCAACATAATTTACACCGGCAACTGTGAGGTTTCTGTATAAATGATTTTTTCTTTTCAAATGGGGCATATGTTAATAGCAAACAAAGCATATGTATTTCAAGTACACATATACAGCAGAATGATATGAACAATGCATTTAAATATGGGGGGGATTTGGGTTGTGTTTTTTTGTAAAGTTAATAATTTCGTCTTGATCGTTGAATTGACGATCAATGCAATATTACCTACAGCACTCCGTTATAAAGTATTTTTACATACTTCACACAGTAAGGAATGATTTTGTTCCAAGGTTATGAAGTTTGTACAATCTATCTGAGAAATGCTATACTGTAATGGGATGGAGAGAAACTCTCCTCTAGTTACAGCGTACATATGAGATTTTCCGAATGATCTCGGGGAAATCCTGGACTGCTTCAATCTCTCTCAAAGTCCCATATCCCTTACATCAGCCCCGCATGCGAGGGTAGGTAGAACTAAGCTGTCAAAAAGTTCAAAGCATGCATTTGGCCCCAGTTGTTTAGAGTTGTAAGAATATGTTTTTATCATGATTTTAGCTTTGTGCGCTTGTAGCGCCAATGATTTGCAAAATTGTGCCCATTCTAATCTAGGAGAGCGAGATATTAATAAAATATAAATAGAAAGAGAAGAAATGGTAAAAACATATATACAGTACAACCAAAAAGTTGGCGTTCAAAAAGAATGGGGAAAAAAATGTCCACAAAAAGCAAACAAATGTTTGCATGAAACAGAACAACGCCAACTTTATGAGAGTTATCCCTCGTGGACGGGTTTTGTTTTTGTTGTTTGGTTTGGTTGGTGGGTGGGTTTTTTTTGGGTTTTTTTTGGTTGTTTTTTTGTTTTTTCATGTTTAGCTCTGAAACACGTGGGTAGGGGTATACATCAAAGTCAGATTATGACAAACTAATGAAAAGTCATATTTCACTTTTATGTCAATACTTATATTTCATATTTGTGTACCGGTAGTTAATAAATTATGACCCTAAATTACATGTAATCCATATACATGTATACTGGTGCTGGTGCACAAAATGTGCTCTGCCCCTTTCTCGCTTTGAATTATCAGAGTAACGTGCGAGGGGATTTGGACACTGTGCACCATTAAGAACTCTTGTCACCCTTTTTAAAAATCTATCTTTCATATGAGGTCATCTATCTTCCTCTTTAGCTACAGCTATGTAGGTTTTATCTGAATTTCATCAGCAAATGACCACATGTTGATTTATTTGCATGATTCCTCTCCCACCAAAGTACTAGCTATAGACTGTTATTTTTAGATCATTGTAGTCATCGGAAGTACTTGTGTAAGCTTGGTAAAGGTATTGCTATCCTTTATAGAAATAGAGCGTTTCTTAAAGAATGATGTGTCGATAATATTTGAACAGTCTATTAGTATATTTTCAGTTGAAAATTCCTATCATTATCTTATACATTATCCTACCCAGTACAACCACACCCAAAGAGTGTTCAAAAGTTTGTATAAAATACTAAGTATGAATTATCTTGTACATTATCCTACCCAGTACAACCACACCCAAAGAGTGTTCAAAAGTTTGTATAAAATATTAAGTATGAATTATCTTATACATTATCCTACCCAGTACAACCACACCCAAAGAGTGTTCAAAAGTTTGTATAAAATATTAAGTGTGAATTTAGAGAATATATAACAGTTATCTGTCGTACATCTATGTTCTGCTTTATATTTATTAAAGTCTGTACCATATGTAATATAGACTATAATTTGTATTGTACTTATCATGTTATATTGTCTCAAAACATCAGCTAAAACATCAGTGTACATACATTTCATGCTCGTACTGATCCCAGTTTAATTGGAACTGTGGTGTTCTCCAATACTACACTCCCTTCTTTATTAATCATGGTCCTCACTTTGTAAATGCCAGATTTATTTCTAATCATTAACACTAAGAAATTATTATGTCTATTTATAATATCAATTCAACAGTACACTTATAGAACAATGCTGTCGTTTTTGTGGGACCCATCAATTGTGTTCACATGTTCGTAGAAATTGGAATGATGTTGGTATCATCGTCAAATGATTTTAATTTGGAAAGTACGCTGAACATAAAACTCCAACACACAATAATTAACGCACGCTTATAAATGTGTATGCCCACCGCGTTCCAATTATAATGCACTGTCTTAGGGGCGAGATCAAAAGATCAATGTCTGACAAAAACTAAATTCACATATAGTTTTCACCAACACCCCCCCCCCCCTTAAATCTAAATATATATATTGAAACTAATCGATTAACAAGTAAAAACATACGAGTATAAATAATAATCTGTATACCTTTACTACAGTTTATTCACAAAATAAAGTGTACAATACAACTATTAATTAAAAGCCACTTGTCTTTTTTACCACTAAAGTGTAAGCGATGTCGGATGACAGAAACTTACGGGAGTGTTTACTCCGCCTCTCCACCTAACTATTTGAATTTGATTTTTTATCCGACATCGATCTTTTGACCTCTTCCCTTAAAACAAATCATCAATCATACGATGTTTTAATACACATGTGTTGCGGTAGTTGTAAACTATCATGGTCACATGAACAGAACGTTATAAATAGAACTGTCAAAGCAGTTACGATTCAATGAGATGAAAAGATGCAAGGGGGGGGGGGGGGTGTTGTTGTTGTTGAAAAAACTGTTATTTTTGAAAAATGTTAATATCCTCCTTAATTTACATTTTGTCATGCCTCTTTTTATATACTGTAGCTCTGACTAGTTTTATTTATTTATGTACATATGTTAATATTGTACCTCATGTGCCAATATAATGGTTTGACAGATCATGGAACGGGCGGCATTGTAATAACACATAAAAACTCTGGTCAAACCAAGCACGGAACTTTTATTATTTTATTTTTAATGATTGTTGAATCTGCACAAAATATATGAAACTTGGAGGCTACAAGACCCTGGGAGAATTTTTTAAATAAATTGTTTGAATGTTTTTATAATCGGATTGTATCGGATTATAGTACTTTTCGGGTTCCAATGATTAATAGTTAAATTGGGACGTAGTAAGTGATAATTATTTTTATTTGAATAGCAAAAACACGCGCGTGCATGCCTGCCACGCGACGGGGTACTTCTTGTCAATTTTTGATCTACCAACGCGATCAATTAAAATGGAAAACAATTACCAAAATCTGACCGGTGGTCAAGTTCAAGTTTTGTATTACTGTGTACTTAAAACTTTACAGCTTATCAGTACAATATTATAAACAATATAAACACGGCGGTGGTGCATTTACTGGATGATGATTTATTCTCGTAAACCAATGTACAAAAGAAAAAGAGAAACACAAATACTACAGTATACAATACACAAAGTCAGTATCCAGAGTAGAACAAAAGATATAGAGAAATACAAATACTACAGTATACAATACACAAAGTCAGTATCCAGAGTAGAACAAAAGATATAGAGAAATACAAATACTACAGTATACAATACACAAAGTCAGTATCCAGAGTAGAGTAGAACAAAAGGTATAGAGAAATACAAATACTACATGTACAATATACAATACACAAAGTCAATATCCAGAGTAGAACAAAAGATATAGAGAAATACAAATACTACAGTATACAATACACAAAGTCAGTATCCAGAGTAGAACAAAAGGTATAGAGAAATACAAATACTACAGTATACAATACACAAAGTCAGTATCTAGAATAGAACAAAAGAGAAAAGGAAAAAAGAAGACAGCAAAAACAAAACATATACATACATGCACACACATATATACATATACCGTACATAAAGAATATACACATTATGAACTGCACTTTCTGCATTGTGGAAAGATTCATTGAAGTGACCAATGTCATTCTTGTACATGTATATGTGAGAAAAATAACTGCTGCTGATGATGATTTATTTTCGTAAACCAATGTACAAAAGGTATAGAGAAATACAAATACTACAGTATACAATACATAAAGTCAGTATCCAGAGTGTAACAAAAGATATAGAGAAATACAAATACTACAGTATACAATACATAAAGTCAGTATCCAGAGTATAACAAAAGGTATAGAGAAATACAAATACTACAGTATACAATACACAAAGTCAGTATCCAGAGTATAACAAAAGGTATAGAGAAATACGAATACTACAATATACAATACACAAAGTCAGGAACCAGAGTAGAACAAAAGATATAGAGAAATACAAATACTACAGTATACAATACACAAAGTCAGTATCCAGAGTATAACAAAAGATATAGAGAAATACAAATACTACAGTATACAATACACAAAGTCAGTATCCAGAGTAAAACAAAAGATATAGAGAAATACAAATACTACAATATACAATACACAAAGTCAGTATCCAGAGTAGAACAAAAGGTATAGAGAAATACAAATACTACAGTATACAATACATAAAGTCAGTATCCAGAGTAGAACAAAAGAGAAAAGGAAGAAAGAAAAAACAAAACCCATACATACATTAACACACATACATATATACATACATACACACACATACATACATACACACACACAGACATACATGCACATACATGCACACACATACACACATGCACACGCGCACACGCACATACATACACACACATACATACACACACACACACATACATATACACACATACATATACACACATACATACATACATACATACACACACATACATACACACACATACATACACACACACACACACACATACATATACACACATACATATACACACATACATACATACATACACACACACACACACACACACATACATACATATACACACATACATATACACACATACATACATACATACATACATACATACATACATACATACATTAACACACATACATATATACATACATACACACACATACATACATACACACACACAGACATACATGCACACACATACACACATGCACACGCGCACACGCACATACATACACACACATACATACACACACACACACATACATATACACACATACATATACACACATACATACATACATACGTACACACACACATACATACACACACATACATACACACACATACATATACACACATACATATACACACATACATACATACATACACACACACACACACACACACACACACACACACACACACACACACACACACACACATACATACATACATACACCCATGCAACATAAAGAACATGTACATGATGCAATATCATATTCTGGAGGACTAGCGCATGAAAGTTAAGTAATCAAAGTGTTGATATAAGTGATAAATTTACATTATTCTTTCAAAGAGATGACATTTTTTAGATTGAAACAAATTTTTGTATTTAATGATATTAACATTTGTTCTGTTTTCCAAATTAATAAAACGATTTCTGTACAAACGTAAGTGTGGACAAACTAAAATATAATGAAACTCATCTCCTAAATCATTTTTGTCGCAAAAAATGCATTTTCTTTCATTTCTTTCAACATTTTGCCATCTACCAGTTTCTATTACTAATTTATGGTTATAAGTTCTAAATGGACAAAAAGTTATTCTGTCTTTGGTAGCTAATTTATCTAAATAATCTTCAAAGCCCAAGTTTTCTTTAAATATTCAATAGTTTAATCCCTTTGAGAGATTGAAACATCATATTTCCAGGTTTGCTGAAATTGGTCAAACAATCTAAGTTTCACACTTTCATTCAACCACTTTTTATTAATCGAGTTCTGGGACATGAAAATATTGCTGTATCCTGATGAATCTAAAGTATGTTTTATACATAATGGTCAATTCGAATTAAATTCGTTTAAAATGTGTTTATTATATACTAAGTTATATAAAACCTTTGACAGTTTGTCATCTCTCTGTGATAATACTTTTGCCCAGTAACCTAACATTCTAGTTCTGATGTATACAGTGTATGCCCAGTGGATAGGCTCCTAGCTCACCATATACCATATAATTTGGCGTTGACTTTTTCAGACACAGTAACAATTTACAATACTTTAGATGGAGTCTTTCAATTAATCAAGATTATTTGATGTATATCAAATAGTCCACAATTAATTGAGATTGGCCATCCGAATTATTACAGTATAAGAAACAACTTCGTTCGAACTATCTAACCACAAGCCTAACGCGGAACGAGTTAACTTAACTTTAGCAGGAAATCTCCACAGTTTACATTAGCCTAGGTCACGTAAGCCGTTTGACTTCCCACTCAAACGCCTTGGAGCGTTCTATTTAAAAACATCACACCGCTAGGGGGCGCTATCGAAAAACGGAAATGGCGACACCGAAGAAAACAAAGACCACAGCTGTTGTTCCAAATGTCAGTTTATGTGTCGCTTGTTCTAAAGAAAGCAAACGTTGTGTTTTTGCAAGTTCGAAACTTGGTTCTTCATTAGAGAAACCAGTGACGATATGACCAGAATTATGCTGACTTCACGAGAACTAGTATTACTATGCAGGTCTTCTTCAAACATTAATTGCGGTAGAATCGTATACAATAGCGATTTCCCATAGCCTGTTGGTAATACTGCCAACACGTCTGACCTATTTGCTAATTTAAGTAAACACTCTTTCTGTAAAGGTTTCAGTGAGAATCCGATTTTTAAATCTGATAAAACTTTGTTTATCTTCTGTTCGACTGCATCCGTCATCGTTATGCATTGATCAACCAATCAGCTGCTTTATTAGAATTCGGATAAGCCTCGTTATGGAGTGTAGACGTTTGTCTCGTAGAACATTGCATTGACAAACGTGTAGGTGACCTAGACTACGGCTTACATCAGAAGAAATTCCCACCCACCCAACCCCCCCCCCTTATTTTTTTCTTGCTTCATTAAAATGTCTTTGGTATGACGGGTATTGTTGCGATCTTTTTTCTTTTTATATTACAGATATATTTCCTGTGCTACCACCAGATAACATGCCTATTTTCAGATGCTGCCAGGATGCTGCCTTTTCCAATTTCGTTTTTTCCAACCACATGCTACGATTCGGTCAAAGCTGTTATTTGTCGCATCTTTTCATGGGGGGTTCGGGACCGGGGAGTGCGTTGGGGTAGTTGATCACTAATTTTGCGCCAAAACCGGTTCTCCTCCCACCTGCTACTAAAGCAGGGGGCAGGTAGTTAAGGTATACCCTCCAGATGACCACTTACATAGGTCAAGGGTCAGTCAATATTCATGAAAATAGTAATTTCTTGAATAAGTTGGTAAAGTTTATTTCGTGGGGCTCTCGGCTAGTTCATAGCTGGGGCCACATCCACCTCCTACCAAGGGAGGGGATGCTTCAGGCTGGTGCATGTTGCGACAACTGTAGGAGGGTCTACAGCTTGATCTGCACTTGCTAATTAAACCAGGTAGCACGCAGGAGACAGATGAGATGCACAGAGGTCTCTACCCCCCCTTAGAACGTGGTCACCCGTTCAGGCTGGGCACCTATGTTCACATAGGGCCCCCGGTGTTATCCCTACTTTGGTAGTTAAACTGGTACACTGGCCGCCTCCCCAGTCCCCACAAAAAATTCCTATGCGACCTTTTCCACCATATATTATTATTGCTGCATCCTGTTTCTGATGAATTCAATAAATATTCAAACTTGTATCACTCTTATCAATCCTGCTGTCAAGCAGCTTATCAAGGACTACAAGGGCAGCCAGCTAAGTGTAGACACACCTACTTGAGTAATTCATCATATATTAGGTCAAGGTCACTTTCAATCCAGGCAGTAGGCCAAATGTCTCACAGCTGGTTGTGCTGTATACATTATACATTACAGTCAAATTAGTTTTCCAGTTAATTATAACATGCCTCAGGCCAGATCATGGCCTTGTAGCCAATTCTATTATTAATTCAGTATTTACATAGCCCCATATTTCACAGCCGTATAATAGTATTGGTGTTACAATTTTGAGAAACAATTCATATTGACAACTAATAGATAAGTGATGTATACGACCCTTTCTTAAAATGTCATACATTGCCTGTGTGCCTTTATTTACATTACGTTTAATTGTATTAACAGGGCCGTAAATTAACCTTCAATTTGGAGGAGGCAGGAAATTAGGCGGGGGTCTGGGGGCCGCCCAGGCCCCCAGACGCTGAGTACATTTTGTGCACACTGAACACGTTTCGTGCAAAACCCTTGATTCTAGGGCCTTCTAAGATGTTACTTGGCTAACTCATTCTAAAAGAAAGATTTGGAATGCTTTTTAAGGGAGGTATCATGTTCTTAGTTATTGGAAACAACATAAATTCTAATGAACTTTAAATTTTAATTTTTTTTGGCTCAAAAGTTGGAGGAGGCAGCTGCCTCCTCCGCCTCCATGTAATTTACGGCCCTGATTAATAAATGACCCTCCACGTGAGAATACTACACCTAAATATACTTCCGTCTTCAGTAAGTTCTGCATTTATGATGTCATCAACGCTTTCATTTTCATCAACATGCGGGAACTCCCCTCCACCATAATCAGCTTCATTCAGATCTCTAAAGTATTTAAAAAGAGTATTTATATCTATGCTATTCCTACACTTTGTCTTCTGATTACCATTAATTAATTTCCACAATTCTCTTGGATTATTGCTTTTTAATCTATCATATTTTCCTTCATTTCGTTCCTGTGTTCCCTTATGGATTTATTTCGAGAACATATATACGTACGTAATTACAAATATCAAAATCATGGATTACAACTTTCTTTTAGGATTATACTATTATACATGTATATATATTTTCCAAGGTTACAAAGATCTCTGAAATTTTCTGTGTTAAACAATTGTATCAATTTAAACATTGAAGGTCTTTTATAGTAATACTTCTTAATATATTTTTCCGTAATGCTGTATATACAAGACAAACTAATATAAAATGGTATTCATCTTCAATATTATTCACACAAAAAGTACTAGTGCAACATCTATTTGCTCTGATTGTATTAAAATGTCTGCCTGTTTCTATGGGTAAATGGTGCGAGGATAATCGCATTTTGGATATACACTTTTGCAATGAATTTTTGTATGTAATGTAGTTAGTAAATAACCCCCGCGCACCATTAAAGGTAAAGTCATTCGAATATCCTCCTTTGTGTCGCCCATTCACCGAATACCTGAGGATTTACACAATAGCCGTGTTCCGTACTCGTTGTGACCTAGATATGGGTTGACCCGCTTGGACAGCTGATCATCGTTCGTATATTATAATAAAGATACGGAAGTATGCATTGTATTGTTTTAATAAAGTCTGGATTATCCTTAGTTCTACTCTTAAAATCGCTAAAAAAAAAAAAAAAAAAAAAAAAAAAAAAAAACATTGCCAATTGACAAATAATTACTCAACTGTTTTTCTAAGAAAAATAAAATAAGTCCACATCATTGTCTTTTAAAAATGACGAATTATGTACATGGCGGAAAATAAGTAAATGCCATATACATGTAGCTATCGCTTTGCTGTTAAAAAAGTAATTTGTCAAATTTAAGCCATGTAATACAATCATGAAAAGATTCAACAACAGATTTATAATGTGTAAAATCATTTTTAACCTATAAAACAGTTCATCCACCTTGGGTTGATTTTGATTTCCTAGGGAAAATGTACGATTTAAAATGTGGATCGTCAATATTGTAATCTTTATCAATCTAACATTCTGATAAGCAAATTACATCGTACGTGCACAGAAAGGTTTTTAAGTTTTTGTCCTTCCATTTATTTTAAAAGTCTCCATGGATGTTCCAACCTATAATTTTAAGTTCAGTTTGACTCTTCTCCCGACCTCCTTAATGATCTCTTCCGCCGCCTCTCCCCCCTCGTCTCCCTCTTCCGGGTCCATTGAAAGCGTTACGGTTTTCCGCTCTATGGGTTAATTGTACTGGCGGTTCTTCGTCCATGGGAGTTGGGTGATACTGCTTACCACCAATTAACAGTTTATCCTTCACTAGGACGGTTTTTAGATGTTTTTCTTGGGCTTCGTTCTTCGCAGAATACAATATTTTCCGTCGCTCCTGGATCGCTTTTGGGCATTGTTCTCCGATGGACAGGTCAGTTCCTCTAATCTTCAATGCGATTTTGTGTATTAAGGTGGCTCACTACACCCAGAAATAGTTTCTCAAATCAGTACGAATTGATTTAATTATAAAAGATATGATGACATACAATAAGTATATATGCCAAAAAGGCAAAAAATATACAAATTTGGATAAAAAAATGATTTTCAAAAAAATTATTTCAACATATGAACACTGGAGGATTTGAACTCGAGATCTGCGGTTCACCAGTCCAATGCTTTAACCACTGAGCTACGATGATAGACAAACAAATCGATCGATACAAATAATTTCACAAAATATTTAAATCGCCATCTTGTGACGTAGTGTCATACAGAGTATAAGCTTTGGTGTAGTGAGCTACCTTAATTTACTCTGGGGAAATCTAGTAAACTTTGCCACGAGAGGACGAGAACGCTCAATATTCCATCTTTTAATTCTGTGTGCCCTTTCAATAAAAATTCCATCCTTGATTTTGCAAATAATTTTTAGAAATGTTATTAATAACATCCTCACAATTCTCCGACTCCCCTTTTGGAGCCTCGATCACACCATTCTCACGCATTGACCTACATTTCAGATCAAGAATATCCCCAGTGAATTGTTCATTCATCCTAAAAGAGTTCTCGAGTGTGGTTTTAGGTCAGTCAAATCACCAAGAGCTTTGGTAGTGTTTATCTCGTTTTCTTCTAAAGAATAAATAGATTTCTGGCTTTTCTTTACCTCAGATACACGTGAACTCTCTTTTCATAGATGGAAGAGTTTTCAATGTTATCAAGTTTTTTGTTGATATTGAATAGCTGTAAAGTAATGTTTTGGGCCCATTGAGGCGGTACTTGAGTCGTGTTCGAATGGTTTGATAATTGTTGCACGGTCTTAGCGGACTGCACGTGTTGAACTGGTTGTATTTGATATGTTTCATTTCTCACTTGAACAATGTTGCATGGGACTATATGTTTGGGGGGGGGGGGCATATTGTTCATACCTTGTTCTTGTCGTTGTACAAATTGATGGTGTTGCATGACGGCCATCTTCCTACGTGGTCTTGTCTTTTGCTACTTCTTCTTCGGCGGTTTTGACGGGAATGGAGATCCAACATTCATGTGTATGTTTAGAGTTCACAACTAAATCCTAATTGGTGTACATTTGTCTTTGTCACATTTAGAACCGCAAAGAAGCAAAAAATAAAATACATCACCATATCACACTCGTCGAAAAAAAACCACGTCCACCTCCATGAAAATCACGTGGGGTCACGCCTTCTCACAATCGACGACATGAGTGTGAGCGGTGCTATGAGAAAGGTATTTAAGGTTAAGCGGGGTTGCAGTCCGCTATATTTCTGGTAAACCATTTTGATCGACCTAACTTATGTAAACCAATCCAGCGACCAAGAGAGAATGATGGCGACGATTTCCGAGGTTCCGAGATTCCCCACTTCGACTCTATCTGATGCAGCGATTGCAGAACAACTTACATGTGCAGTTAAGTCGGTTAGTATTTTTTGTCCACGGTTGAACCTGATGTAGTAGTTAAAGATATACGCGACGTTCTTCAATAACATACAATTTTTTTTTTTTTTTTTTTACTTTTCATGTGCAATTCACTCGCGTTTTATCTCGTTTCTACGAAACGCCATGGGGTATGTTACCATGTCTGTTTTAGAGTTTAGCATATTTTGATAGTTCCTGACTATTGCAAATAAAAATACCATGTAAAGTCAGCTTTTAACAGTTTAATTTTTAAGTTGCATAAATGTATCGAACCCGGAACCATTGCATTACTATCTCGGAAATCATAGAAGAACTTTTCATATCGAGGAGATGAAAAAATAATTTTAGAGAAAATGTCAGAAACGTCGCGTACCAAAATCTGTACGATCAGCGATGGCAATGTTTCGCTGCGGTGTACTACCACTTCGTATTGAAACAGGTCGCTATAAATCTGAGCCACCTCAAGACAGAATTTGCCAGTGTTGTGATCAAAACGAAATTGAAAACGAAATACATTTTCTACTACATTGTAAATTATATGAAAATAAGAGAAAAGACGTTTTCAGCAAAATAGGATTTTAAAAATTTGTTAAATTTGTCATTAGATAATGCACTCTTCTCGCATATTTTATGTATATTTCCTAGGCAAGCCGCTATTTTCACACTTGATGCTTTTAAAATCCGTCAGAACTTCACAAAAAAGACATTCTAATATCATTCCATCTCCATTTATGTGTTTGTATGAACATTGTAAAAATATTAATCAGTGACATATAGGTCCTTTAGGCCGGATGTAAAAAATACGTTTATTGTCAAATTAATTGTATAACTGTATCATTACACATGTCACTATAATAAACAATTTACTTATTTACTTAATTTGATCTATAAAGGATTATTTTAACGCCGTAATTAGTATTTATCAAACCGGTCCAGTCCAAAGACTAATTCTACATACGTAGCTATTAATAGCTACCTAGGTATTTGAACCTACTTAAGGCCAAGTAAAATTAATTAGTAGATTATCATTCAAACTTCACAAAAAAAATGGGGCGGGTGGGAGGATTTTATTTTTTATTTTTCGCCATGGTATTCTTGACCTCGAAAATGCCTTCTCTCATTGAGAAAAGGTTTTATAAATCATAATTACATGTGTATTTGGGTTTCTAAAAGGCAAAGTGAAACAAAGTACGTTTACGATACCGGACTGGGCATAAAAATATCCGGAAATCGTAATTTTGAAAAATAAAAAAAATCGGGGCGGGGTGATTTTCGAGGGGCGGGCGGGAATGATAATCTACTAATTAATTTTACTTGGCCTAAAGTAGCTACTTCTACCTACTTTTACCTGTTTTTAAAAAATAAATAATGATTAAGGCGCATCTTTTAAACAGATCAGTCGTTTTATGTATCGTGTTGTGCATGTGCACGGCAAAATTCGGAGTGTAAATTTGAATACTTTTCAAGGGTGGAGAATGTACAGGAAATGCATGAAAAATCGCCCCAAAAACCTTTAATGTAAAAATGCATGAAGGTAAACTTTAAAATTAATACAGATGTGCAAGACATTCTAGACTTCTTATCACGTAGCTTTGATCCTAAGTTCCTAGAAAATGGAACTGGGTGTAGTTATTGATGCAAATTTGTTACCGTAGGTTAGAAAATAATAATTTTCTGTCCAATATTTTTGTGGTATTCATCGTCAGCGTAAATGAATCAAGAAATTTGGTACACACCATATTGCGCTGATCCTGCTTTGGTCACGAAATGCAAGTAAAGGAAAAAGTAGGCAAAAATAGCTACCTGGAGTAGGTTTAAATTACTAGGTAACTATAAGTAGCTACGTGGGTAGAAATAGTCTTTGGACTGGACCTGTCATATATGAATTAAAACACCATTTTGAATGAATGACTTTGTTAAACGTGCAATGTAGACAAAGAATTTGTCATTTGTATCTGCCATGAATGAAATAGAACATCTAGAGAAAGATATGATTTTTGATACAATAAATTATTTGCCAGAAAAAGGTTGTCGGGAACCACTCCTGGACAAATATTTCCTCACTGTGAGTAACACGTATTGACACACAGGCTGTCTCCGGTGCTATGTCTGCTGCGCTCCTCTTCAGTAGAAGGAAACCTGCTTCATGAAAAGTGGCAACATTTACTGCAGGCAAGACTACCTCAGGTACGTTTAACTTTTTATGGGTGTTAGTTGAAACTGGAAAAGTATTCAGAAATATTTCTCGGTTGCAGTGAGTACTAAAGTGTTCTAAATGCAGTCGGCAGATAGAGGCATCAGACTGGGTGAGGAGAGCCCAGGACAAAGTGTTTCACCTTGGCTGTTTTGCGTGCGACGCCTGTGAACGACAGCTTTCAACAGGGGAAACAGGGGAAGAATTTGCACTGATTGAGGATCACGTATTACATGTATGTATCCGACATTACAGGTCTCGTCTACAGGGTGACACAGGTAGGAGCTTTCTACTTTAAAAAACTTTTCATATAAAAATTATTTCAGGGACAGGTCCCCGACCCAGGGTCCTTAGTGAACAATGGAGCACTTTATCGATATATAATGTGTAAATTCATAAGTTTATTTCATTCTATCAAATTATCTATAAAAATTGATATTGAAATGCTTATATTAAGAAATTAATAATGATGATTTTCATTTGTTCAAAACCATAATTACATTGACTTACTTTGGAAGATAAATACGTGGTACAAGTATTTGAAATAACAACAGAAAAAGCATCAGGATTAAAACGTCTCGTGTATTCTTGATTCCGATCGCTGTTAGTGTGTTTAGGTTTTCCACATCTGAACGAAATATCCTACATATAGATTATTGTTAGAAGTATCCAAGGGGAGATAAATACGTTACTTATGTTCTAATTCGTTACACTCAACCGAACATAAATAATTTATACTATAAATGAACACAGTGTGTAGATATGATATAGAAGTGCTCTCAAGAGTGCAGTTTATTGACTTCTATAAGTATATATAATAACATCTTCTTAGAAAAAATACATCTTTTGTTCTCTACAATGAGAAAATAAGATCAGTAATAAAACAATTCATAAATGTTTTGTGGGTGGGTGGGTGTCATGTCAAAACGAACAGGAAGAGAGCCTTCGAATGGGGCTAATTCATTATATAAACAAAACGCGTGTTCGATAGATACGCGTGTCATGTCAAAACGCACAGGAAGAGAGCCTTTGAATGGGGCCAATTCATTATATAAACAAAACGCGTGTTCGATAGATACGCGTGTAATTATAACTACAATAAACACATTTACATGTATGTTGTTGGCCATAGAAATAAATTCCCCTGTAGGTGCACATCTTATCCTTTTGTGTTGCAGATTTCATTTGCAGTACTTTCTAACTATACTGTGTAGATATCCGTGCCTGTTCACTTTTTCACCCCAACGTCTATTTATATACCAGTAATTTGCTGGATCGTCTTGAAGTGAATCATCTTCAAATTTGTTGAAACATAATTAGAATGGGTTCCTCGGCTTATAAAACACGAAATATATCTGAAACATGGCGCGGTTTCCGGTTACTGTGAATAATGTACCGATTTGGACACTGTTGCATGCATTCATGTATTATATATCTACATGTACCCCGGGACCTACAATTGGTAAAATGCAATGTTTTATATACCTGTATGTTACATTTAAATTCATTGATGTTTTCAGATTCCGAAGTGAGCTGTGAACAAAAGGTCAAACGGGTTTGATGTTCTTTACGGAATACTTCATGGTAACTTTAACGTCGAGAGCAACCCAAACAGCGAGTCCCTAAACAACATCGCAACAACGGCGGGAATTAGTAGACGCGTTGCACAAGTCTGGTTCCAGAACGCACGCGCCAAATAAAAGAAACAGAAGCGTTCTCAACTAAGCTCTAGTTGTCGTGAGTATTGATGCAGTTATTATCATAATCACACGGATATGTAAATTATAGAACTATAGAGGAAATTCAAACTATGATCGTGACCATTTTCCCCACTCTATGATGTGGATTTTTTTAGTTTTCTGTTATCTATTTTGCTTAATATATACTAGTATGCAGTGAATATGAATTTCATAAACTTTGAACCGTATACTCTTTGGGATGAAGTAAATTTTCAAACGTTTATGAAATCAATTTTTACAGCATATACTAGTTAATATGAATATTTATTGTATTATTATTACGAACAGGTTCATGAAATGCAATTGCCCAAACGCTATATATCAAAAGTATGTAAAGTTACAAATCCATGTGTATTTATTTTGTTGCAGTTCATGTTCAGATGTCAAGCGGTTCAGAGGGCCAGATTCCACGTCTGCGTGAAGACAGTTTCAACGTTATTCCGGATTTAAAAACTGCTTGAGTGTCGTACTTCCGTTGATCGTGTCTAGAGAGAGAACTGATACTTATAAACTATTTATAATACCAGTTTTTGTATACTTTTATAATTATTATTTTGAGTTGTAAATAAATGTTTGAATAACCTTGAATTTGTTACGGATCTGATGTGTTAAGTAAGCTGACTTGAATTTGTTACGGATCTGATGTGTTAAGTAAGCTGACTTGAATTTGTTACGGATCTGATGTGTTAAGTAAGCTGACTTGAATTTGTTACGGATCTGATGTGTTAAGTAAGCTGACTTGAATTTGTTACGGATCTGATGTGTTAAGTAAGCTGACTTGAATTTGTTACGGATCTGATGTGTTAAGTAAGCTGACTTAAATTAAATTTGTTTTACGGCATATTTATGTACGAGTGCTACATCTCTGAAGGCGCTGATTTATAATTGATGGTGAAAAAAGTAAAAATGAGAAACGATTATATTAATGTAGAAAAGTTGTGAACTCTTGTTATAGTGTGTTCTGGTTCAATAGGCACTCTCATCCTCGCTTGTCGGGGACTTGAAATCGTTTCTGAAAATCCAATCGTCAAATATCCACTAGCCTCCTCTCCGCAAAACTGGTTATGTATAATCTCTACAGTGAGAAATATGGCCAAAGAAGTAGCATGGTCTACATTTTCCCTTTAATACGTCCCAGATGATTGTTTTAAATAATGAAAATGACAAACGGTCGTTCTGTACATGTCGGTCATTTGTAAAGGTGATGATAGCCTACTGCTCTCTTTTATCCGAAAAGATGGGGATATAGTTTGTCTTTACAGCAGACATTTTAGATAACTATCATTACGCAAAAACTGCATTTGATTTATATGTCACCGTATTGAAATTTTTCTGATGAATTTCGATTTAATATTTCATATACTTTTTATTCCATTATGACTTTTGTTCCCGTGAAGCAGTGTATTGAAACATGAAAAACTTCTGCATACGTATTATAAAACTACGAAGGCCCATTAAATACAGGCCCATAAAATCAAGAAGAAACAGGAATATCAAATTTCCAAGAAAAATCTAAATGATTAAATAGAAACGAAATTCTTATTTAATTTTAAAAAAAAAAATGAAATTAAACGGTAAGGACAGGTACTTTATCGTGCCAACGCCCACAAGGACCCGTATTCCAAAGACCTGTGACTTGCATAAAGTATTAGGTTTGAGGAATGTCTTCGATTTTATTAAATAATCGAAAGCCCCAGAGAATAAAGTCGTAAAGTAATCTCAAAATATTTCTGTTAGGTCTATAAGGTGATCAAAATCCGTTATGAAATCATATGTACCGTGATGTGTTTTAAAATCCCGGATCTAATGATTCGTTGATCATTGCATGGAAATAACTTCGTTTAACGTATTAACGTTGTTTTACAAAATCTTAGGAAAAGATGTACAAGTATCTAAGCGAGTTTCGTAAACGTGCACGATATGGACAGGTTTGTAAAAGGTTTTGAAATTAAAGGGGGGGGGGTAAGAATATGAACTACTGTATCAATACACACTCTACATCAAGAAAAGGTATATTTGATATCCTTCAGAATAAGCCGACATCGGGATCGTTAGTCTAATTTGTAAAAGCCACAGAGCAGGGTCATCTGGGGGAAATTCCCATTGACCTCAATACTAGTCTCTATATTAATTATAGAAAAATGACGGCCAACATCTGAAAGTTCATTCCAAGTGCTAATAAACGAATTTTTTTTTTTATAGGTTCCCGTTCCTTTTATAGGTCATATAAATATTTATTTGTTATTTTATCAAAAGCAACGGTACAGTACTCTATATATTTTTATGATTTTTATTAGCACTGGAATGAACTTTCAGATGTTAGCGGTCATTTGTCTAAAATTAATATTATAAGTTATATATTTGTGTCCCGTGGGGATCCGGGTTAAGATAGGTCCTCTATACCCCTTGCTTGTCGTAAGAGGTGGTCCGAGTGATACCGCAAAACCGAGGCCCCGTGTCGTAGCAGTTGATCCCTACCTGCTCAAAAGCCGTAAGCGCCGAGCATAGGCCAAAATTGTGCAGCCATTCACCAGCAATGGTGATGTCTCCATATGGGTGAAGATGTTAGACAATAAAAATCAACCAATCGAGAAATGATTGACACACGACCAATATTCGTACAAATTTGAAAGGTACGGGGATAACTCTTGTAAACGTATGAGATAACTCGTGAACTCCTCATTGCAAGCGGAGGCATATAGCCTCGATTCTAACAAGACAATGAGTCGGTGGATATTGTACTTGTGACAGGCGTTGTCAGGGTTATTCAGTCTCACTCACTGTCATGGGCTGTGAGCACCGTGCTTAGGTGCACTAAAAAAACATAATGGCACTTTGAGCAATTACAACGTTTGACGCATTTTGGTGTAAAAAAAAAAAAAAATCTTGACTGGGACGTACCGGTAAAACATACAAATGAACAAACACAGGGAATCTAATAGCATGTTCTATGAAAAAGGCTAAAGAATCAGTTGAAAATATAGTTACTCCCAAGCGATTTTACCGATACTCTTTTACACCCAAGAACTTCAAAATCAAATATATAATTTGTATAGTACTTATCGTGTTATATTGTCTCAAAAACATTAACTAAAACATCAGTGTACATACATTTCATACTGGTACTAATTCTGGTTTAATTACAACTGTGGTATTGTCCACTATTACACTCCTCCTGTTATATTGATCATGGTCCTCGTTTCGTAAACGAAATTCTAATTTGTTTGTATAATATATATTTGTAATCCTTCGCACTATAATAATGCATTCAAATGTGTACACCTCTCATTTAACGCTATATAGGAGAAGGAACAATGTAAACCGATCTTTTTCTCATATTTGTACTTTATATAATCTTGAATGTATATATGTACACGAATAATGAATAAAATATTGTTTGAACTAACATTCGGAATTCAGCACTGATAAAACGGTGTTGTCGGTTTTGGCAAAGTATACCAAAAAGTATGATATGTGGCGAATTGGACAGATATCTATATCAAAACCGGGTATTCGATCTATTATAAATATTAGATCGAATTCAAATATTAATGGATTTCAAAAACCAGGAATGACTAACAGTATTAAGATTATACAACATGCAGATGATTGTACTCTTCCTCTTAAAGATGAAACCTCTCTAGAACATTCTTTAAAAGTCATAGCAAAATTCAGCAATGTTTCGGGTATGTATTTAAATATGTCAAAAACAGAATGTATATTAACGGGTCCTCACAAATATCATTATAAACAAATTAGAAATGTTAACGTAAACAATGATAGCATAAAAACTCTTGGAATTTATATAGGACACAACAAAGAAATATGTTATAAAAACAATTGGACAAAAATTGTAGATGACTTAGAAAAACTGTTTGAATCATGGAAAAAAAGAAAACTAACCATTTTTGGTAAAGTTTGTGTCATCAATAGCCTAGCAATATCAAAGATTATATATGTTGGATCAGTTCTGAGCTTTCCAAATGAAGAAGTAATTAAGAAATTTCAAAGTTTGTTATATAACTATATATGGAACAAAAGAGATAGAATTAAAAGAAATACACAGATTGGAAATGTCCTAAAGGGAGGCATTGGAATTGTCGATGTATCTTTGAAATTAAAATCCATAAAAGTATCTTGGATAAACAGGATTTCAAGCGAGAGAAACTCTCTATTCTTTTTTGTAAAATATACAAGTATAAAATGTATTGTAGATTAGATAACAAAGACGAAAAACCTCAAGAAATATGTAACCACATAAAAAGTAAATTGAATTTTTATACAGAAGTGTACACAAAAATTCAGGATAAAAAATATGCTAAAGTTATGAAAGCAATTAAAGACAAATTGTAATTTATACACCTTTGCAGGTATGACTTTTTATAATATGAAACCTCTGACAAATATCTGTCTATGCACATTTTTAACTATGTTACAATGTGAGTTTATTTTGAACAATTTGAATTGATTACAAACAACTATATTTCTATATCAAATAAAATTTTGTAATAAACCTTTTATATACTGGTATTTTGCAAAAAGTTCCCACTATGAGGAGGGGTCCTGTCCTCCTATAGTGCTGCCATGGGGGTTGTGATATGAACTTTTGAATTGTTAACCCCGCATATGGCAGTTTCAGGTTTTTTATGTACATAATTATATTGTGTGTTGTTGTTGGTTTTTCCGTAAAAATAAGAACCTTTTTTGCCATAACATGTTAATAAATTTTATTATATAACTATATTATATGTGTGTGTGTTTGTATGTATGCATATATGTTTGTGTTTTCTATATGTAGAAATTTATATGATAAATTTATATATATGTATATGTATGCCTATATACATCTAATCCAAGGGGCCCCTGGCACCCTAGGTAAAGATTATAAGGGGGTCTCTGCGGAGACTTTACCCCGAAATAGTAATGTATTTTGGAATTAAAGACTGATATATGTGAAAAAAAAAAAAAAATATCAAAACCGGGTATGTTTATTTTGGTCCAACATTGTCAATGGCAAAGAAACAAAATTGTCATATCTATTTTATCAAATGGATACAAAATGTTAAAAGCATTATTGACGATTGCGGCTTAAGCAATTACATGTATATGGATTTTCCATTATTACAAAACAAAACGTGGCTTGTAAATTCATTAGTAAAACAAAAATTATATGATCAATTTCAGAAGTAATGGTCGTCAGAATGTAATAATTGCTGTAAAGGTGAAATTTACAACTTGTATACAAATTTTGAATTTAAATGTCAAAGCCATATCTTATCAAAGTATATTTATAAAATACGTAAAATTACAAGATTAACGAATAGAAACTGGGAGATGGTCTAGTATCCCCAGAGCAAATAGAAAGTAAAATAATGAGGTGGTCAACCCTCCAAGTTGAAGTTAATTTGTCAATTATATTCTGTAATCTTCATTATTGTATATGTATATACTTGTACCTCAACACACATGTATATATCAATTTATTGTGATTATGTATTTCTCTATGTCATGTTTACTGACTTGTGGGAATAACCAAATTCAAATTGAATGATGTTAATATCATTGTCAAATGAGTACGCTTAGTCCACATGAAACTGCAGAGCACGTTAATTACCGTGCGTTCATTTGTATTATAACGTCTAGAAATGTAATCATACCATGTTTAAATACACTCGACAACTATCAAGGTCGAATAAACCGAACTTTATAGAAGCTGTCAAAGCAGTTATGATTCGAAAATGAGGCAGCATTGTAATATTACATAGAAAACCATGTTCCCATCAAGCCCCAAAAAATTATGATTATTATATATGTATTTTAAATGATTGTTGAATGTGCACAAGATATACGAAACTTCGACGCTATAAACCCACGAGAGAATATTTTAAAATAAATTGTTTGAATTGAATTGTATAGTATAATTAATATATAAAGAACAGAGATGCTTGTGAAATGTTGGGGGTTTTTTATAATCGGATTATAGTACTTTTCGGGTTCCAATGATTAATAGTCAAATTGGGACGTAGTAAGTGATAATTATTTTATTTGAATAGCAAAACACGCGCGTGCATGCCTGCCACGCGACGGGGTACTTCTTGTCAACTTTTGATGTATCCATGAGATCAATTAAAATGGAAAACAATTACCAAAATCGACACGGTGACCGGTGGTCAATCACCCCTTCTCCCAATCAACGACGTGAGTGTGAGCGGTGCTCAGGTAACCGTATTTAAGGTTGAGTGGGGTTGCAGTCCGCTATATTTCTGATAATCCATTTTGACAGACTTAACTTCTGTAAACCAGTCCAGCGACCAAGAGAGAATAATGGCGACAATTTCTGATATACCGAGATTCCCCACTTCGACTCTATCTGATGAAGAGATTGCAGAGCAACTCACATGTGCAGTTAAGTCCGTAAGTATTTTGTTTTTACCTAGGTATGTAACTTTTTGTGCACGCTTTCAAAGAAAAAGTGCACCTGGTATGGTAGTTTTAAAAAAGGATAATACACAATTTTGTTACTTTCAACGTACAAATCACTCATGTTCTATCTCATTTATACAAAACACCAAGGATGGGGTATATTACCAAGTCTGTTTTAGAGTTATCATATTTTGATAGTTCCTGGTTGTTGTAAGTAAAAATGTAAAGTCAGTTCTTATAATTAAGTAGTATAAATGGACATTACTGTAGCAAAGGAGAGAAAAAAAAACGTTTGAAACAAACGAGTATCGAATCTTGTCAGTCCTTGCATTACCAGTTAGATGATCTAACCATTGAGCAACCCAGGCCGATATACAAAGTATGGTAATATTACTACAATATAAAAGTTCAAACTATTTCGGAAATCATACGAGAACTCTTCATATCGAGGAGATAAAAAATTATTTTATTAGAAAAAATATCAGAAACGTCGCACACGTCCTTAATATTTTGTTCTGTAACCCTTAGGATTGTTATAAGGTAATAATTCGTATGTATCAAATATAAATTAAAACAATATTTTGTTCTGTAAGCCTTAGAATTGTTTTAACATAGTAATTCGTATTTCCCAAATATAATTAAAACAAGATTTTGTTCTGTAACTCTTAGGATTGTTTTAACATAGTAATTCGTATTTACCTAATATAATTAAAACAAGATCAGGGCCGTAAATTAACCATCAATTTGGAGGAGGCAGAAAATTAGGCGGGGGTCTGGGGGCCGCCCAGGCCCCCAGACGCTGAGCACATTTTGTGCACACTGAACACGTTTCGTGCAAAATCCTTGATTCTAGGGCCTTCTAAGATGTTACTTGACTAACTCATTCTAAAAGAAAGATTTGGAATGCTTTTTAAGGGAGGTATCATGTTCTTAGTTATTGGAAACAACATAAATTCTAATGAACTTTAAATTTTAATTTTTTTTGGCTCAAAAGTTGGAGGAGGCAGCTGCCTCCTCCGCCTCCATGTAATTTACGGCCCTGAAGATTTTGTTCTGTAACTCTTAGGATTGTTTTAACATAGTAATTCGTATTTACCAAAATATAATTAAAACAATATTTTGAATAATTGACTTTTTTAAACGTGAAGTGTAAACTAAGAATTTGTCATATGTATCTGCCATGTATGAAACAAAACATCTAGAGAAAAATATATACAATCCACAATTCACTACAAAATATTCATTTTATTAAGATGAAATACGATTTACTTACAGAGCGAGTGTAAGATTTGTGAGGGATGTCGGGAACCGCTCCTGGACAGGTATCTCCTCAATGTGAGCAACACCTTTTGGCACACAGGCTGTCTCCGGTGCTGTGTCTGCTGCGCTCCACTTCAGCAGAAGGAAACCTGCTTCGTAAAAAGTGGCAACTTTTACTGCAGGCGAGACTACCTCAGGTACGTTGAACTTCTTATGAGTGTTAGTTGAAACTGGAGAAGTATTCAGAAATATTTCTCCATTTTATTTTATTTTTTCTCTTATTATACCACACGCTATGAAGAGTAATGTTTTTGACACGTCAGTCAGTCCGTCAGTTCATTTCTTTTAAGCGACCGCTCAACAGAATTTCGTGAAACTTTGTAGTTGATAAGGACACACTGTAGATTTGTATATTCCGGGGAAATTCTGATTCAATAATGTTTCTGGGAGTTATGCCCCTTTTGAACTTAGACTTTAGAGCCCGTCTCCCCTGTTCTTGTCAGCGCAACTCCTCTGACACCGCTCAACAGGATTTCGTGAAGCTTTTTATTTAATAAGGACACACTGTGTAGATGTGCATATTTTCAGGAAATTTTGATTAAATAATTTTTAGGGAGTTATGCCCCTTTCGAACTTAGACTTTCGAGTCCGTCTGTCCTGGCTAGGAATTCTCGAATAAATCTCAAACTTAAGTTTGAGTTTTCTTTTATTTGAGTAGTCAAAATTTGAGTAAATTATCAGACTTAAGTCCAAGTTTGGACTTGAGTTTCTTTCGAGAAATCCAGGCCTGTTCTTGCAGTAATACATCGCATTACCATTAATTATGTAAAACATTGTCAAACACTGTTGGAACATGGGAATGTGAGCTTGCTCACTTTTTCTTTCATTTTCAATTGCAGTGAAGTAACGAAGTGTACTAAATGCAGTCGGCAGATACAGGCATCAGACTGGGTGAGAAGAGCCCGGGACAAAGTGTTTCATCTTGCCTGTTTTGCATGCGACGCCTGTGAACGGCAGCTTTCAACAGGGGAAGAATTTTCACTGCTTGGGGATCACGTATTATGTATCCAACATTATAGGTCTCGCCTACAGGGTGACACAGGTAGGAGCTTTCTACTTTTAAAAACTTTTCATATAAAAATTATTTCAGGGACAGGTCCCCGACCCAGGGTCCTTAGTTAAGAATGGGACACTTTATCGGTAAACCGGTATAATGTGTAAATTTATAAATTGATTTCATTTTATTAAATTATCTATCAAAATTGATATTGAAATGGTTACACTAAGAAGTTAATAATCATGGTTTTCATTTGTTCAAAAAATTATTTTCATGCTCTTACTTGGAATTGATGGTATATTGTTTAACGTCCCGATCGAGAATTTTTCACTCATATGGAAACTTTACCATTTCCGGTGAAGGACTGTAGAATTAGGGCCTATCCTCGGCACTTACAGCCTTTGAGGAGGGAGGGGTCTTTATCGTGCAAACCCTGCTGTGACACGGGGTCTCGGCTTTTGCGGTATCATCTGTCAAGCACCGCCCCATTTAGTCACCTCTTACAACAAACAAGGGATATCGAGTACCTCCTCTAACCCGGACCCCCACGGGAGACTTACTTGGGAAGATATGTATACACGAGACGTGGTTTTTCTGTTGTGTTTTCATGTAATTATCCTGACCTTCTTGGGAAGATATGTATACACGAGACGTGGTTCTTCTGTTGTGTTTTCATGTAATTATCCTGACCTTCTTGGGAAGATAAAGACACTGTATATAAGGATTTCAAATAACGACAGAAAAAGAAAAAAACACATCAGAATTAAAACGTCTAGCATTCTTCACTCCGGTCGCTGTTATAAATGTATTTAGGTTTTCTACATCTGAACAGAATATCCTACAAATAAGATTATTGTTAGAAGTGTAAGTGCGTTATCTATGTTGTATTATATTATTGCGTTAAGACAACATTTGTTGAAATTATTATTGTGGAATGAGTTCCTCAGCAAAGAGTTACAGCTGAAAACATGGCGCGGTTTCCGGCTATTGTGTATGTACATGTATAATGTACCGATTTGGAAACTTGCATTGGTCGATTTTCCGTTATTTTCACGAGCAAAGTTAGAAATTATTAGCTGACCCCCCCCCCCCCCCCCCTACTACACCATAGTAAATGGTAAGAACTGTGGAACTTTAGGACTTACAGTTGATCATCTTCACAAGTCAAGGATTATTGATGGTGACTGGTGTCAAGTAAAGGGTTACTGCGAGGTAACGATTCAATTTAACCCTTGACTTGTGAAGATGCAGTTGATAAAACACAATGTTTTATCTATGTTAAATATCGATTGATTGATTGAATGCTGTTTAACGTCCCTCTCGATAATATTTCTCTCATATGGAGACGTCACCACTGCCAGTGAAGGGCTGCAAAATTTAGGCCTATGCTCGGTGCTTACGGCCTTTGAGCAGGGAGGGATCTTTATAGTGCCACACCTACTGTGGCACGTGACCTCGGGTTTTGCGGTCTCATCCGAAGGACCGCCCCATTTAATCGCCTCTTACGACAGGCAAGGGGTACTGAGGACCTATTCTAATCTGGATCCCCACGGGACCGTTACAAATAGATGCATAACCAGTTAGCATGAAGCGATATTGAAGATAGCTAATCGATACTTTCAGATTCCGAAGTCAGCAGTGAACCAAAACCCAAACGGGCCCGATCCTGTTTTACGGAGGAACAGCTCGAGATACTTCATGGTACCTTTAACGTCGAGAGCAATCCAGACAGCGAGTCCCTAAGCAACATCGCAACAACGGCGGGAATTAGTAGGCGCGTTGCACAAGTATGGTTCCAGAACGCACGTGCCAAACAAAAGAAACAGCAGCGTTCTCAACTAAGCTCTGGTTGTCGTGAGTATTGATGCAGTTATCATTATCATAATCGCTCCGGTCATGGATAATGTAAATAAAACTATAGAACAATGAAGGAAATTCGAACTATGATCGTGACCCCCCCCCCCCCCCCCCCCCCCCCCCCCCCCCCCCCAATTCTATGATCTAGATGTTTACTGTTCTGTTATCTATTTTCCTTATCTAGTATGCAGTAAACATTTCTTAAAAGTTGGAAAATTGACTTCAGCCACTGCATACTTTTTAGAGGTGAAGTTCAATTTTCAAACGTTACTGTGGTTTTTTTGTTTTTGTTTTTTTGTTTTTTGGTTATTGTTTTTACAGTATTCTAGTATAATATATAAATTTATGTCTTACGGCGTGACCGTGTATAGCACGAAGCAGAAAGTATTGGCATTAGTATATCTACATTGTGTGTTCATAACAGGACAAAAATATCCCAAATTTAACACCTAGAACTCGTTAGGACAGAGCTCTATCCTAACACCTTGTTGCATGACTTTAGACATTTGATCCGCCTATTCATTGAACGCGGGGATATTGAGGCAAACAGTGCGTTACAACGTCATCTTCAGCGTCGGTGATTAGCAAATACAAACATAGGAGACGTCACATGGTGCAGTCGCGTTAATCGAGGAGTGATAATATATGTCGATTAAGAAAATGTGGTTTACATGCTTTTACTGATTTTATATAACATCTCAGAACGACGTGAACTTGGGTACACGAGATTCAAAATGGAGAATTACTTGTCCTCGCGCTTGTATTCGAATAGACTACGCCATTTTGACCAAAATTTTCAAGTTCGATAGGTATGGTTTAATTTTTCATCAGGTTTATATATTTTCCTTTTAAATACTTGTATATGTATACGTGTTACCTATAGGGACGGTCTAAAGGGCCGTAATAGGGCTTCGCCTACTATTAAGCAAAATAGAGTAATATCTGGGGAGTCTAGAGCATTCTAGTATATATTTATGTCTTACGGGGTGATCGTACGCGTGTTTAGGACGAAGCAAAATGTATTGACATTAGTATATGTACATTGTGTGTTCATAACATGACAAAATTATCCCAAAGCTCTATCCTAACACCTTGTTACACGACTTTAGACTTTAATTAGATCCGCCTATTTATTGAACGCGGGAATATTGATGTAAACAGTGCGTTGCAACGTCATATTCAGCGTCGGTAATTAGCAAATACAAACGTAGACGTCACCTGGTGCAGTCGCGTTAATCGAGGAATAAATTATATATGATTAAGAAAATGTGGTTTATATGCTTTTACTGGTTTTATGTAACATCTCAGAACGACGTGAACTTGGGTACACGAGATTCAAAATGGAGAATTACTTGTCCTCGCGCTTGTATTCGAATCTACGCCATTTTGACAAAAATTTTCAACTTCGATAGGTATGGTTTAATTTTTCATCAGGTTTCTATACTTTCATTTTAAATATATGTATATACGTGTTACCTATAGGGAGTGCCCCAAGGGCCGTAAGAGGGTTTCATTCTCTATTAAGTAAAATAGAGTATTATCTGGAGAGCCTTCTTTAGTACGACTTGTTTACTCCCGGATTGTAAAAGAGTGACTTCCGGCGAAACGATAAGATTTTTCGCGGTTATGAAATGTGCTAAATGTAGGGCAAAACGTACCCAAAGTTGAAGACCGAAAGCAGACAAAGCAGTAAAATCTGTTGGACCCATGCTTATGTAGATTTACTGTAATAAATACCACAGATACATGTACTTTAATACATGTAGTTTACAGAAAACTAATTTCTGTGAAAACGAGGGGGTTATTCATATTTACTTTCCCTATTCCCCTAGGTAAGACCGAATATAAATAGCCCCCTCGTTTCCACAGAAATTAACAGAAAACTAAAAATCAACATCATGGGATGGACAACTTTTTTCACGCTATTAGATCGAATTTCCTCGGTAGTATTTATTTACATCATTCATGACCCGAGCTCCTGTGATTATTATCGTACTACAAAGATTGTGCATGAAGTACAATGGCTTAAAAGATTTAGATCAAAAGTATGTAAAGTTACAAGTCCATGTGTATTTATTCATTTCTTTGTTGCAGCTCGTGTCCAAATGTCAAGCGGTTCAGAGGGCCAGTTCAGCGATTCAACGTCCGACTAAAGTCATCGTGCACAACCTTACTTTGGGAAATCGCTAAAAAGAACGGGGGAGACGCCAGGGTAAGTCGATAATCTCCCCTTGGAATTCGGCCGAAAGGTAGGTTAGTTTTTTCTTACATTTGTAACTATTATTTGAACAAAAGATTTATCGCACTGATCAATATAATAATTAAGGTACATCTAAGGACGCACTTCGCTTGATTAACCTTCTAATTTGTTCAAACACTTCGGCTCTATTTGCAGAATAGAAAATGTTTGATGTGTCGGTGACAATAACACTGCACCATAGAATAATTACACAGAACTTTATAGTATGTTATCCAAATGTGAAGTCAGCATTTCGCAAATTCTATGGTTGTTATTACGATCTAATTTGTCAATACAACCTATCATTGGGTCAAGTGCTGTCTGACGTGTTTCATATCAAATGTTAGGCTGTTCTTGGCACATTGATTTGACTACGGATAACTCCGTTTACCTGATCAAGATATAGGGCGGGTGTGACCGGTCGACAGGGGATGCTTACTCCTCCTAGGCACCTGATCCCACCTCTGGTATATCCAGGCCGGGTTCTGTGTTTGCTCAACTCTTTATTCTTGTTTGAAATCGCCTTTCATCAGTTCACGTTATTCTACATTGTTTAATAGTGATGGGTAATCGGGAAAATATAACCGACAACCGAATGTACCTTTTTCGATTGATTAATGAAAAAATAATCGAAATTCATTCAATTCATGGCATAAATATATTAAACTAGTTTTACCCTAAATTATTTTAATTAGTGTAAATCCAGTGACTGCTTAAGTGCTGCCCAAATTGTTGTTTTGTAAAAAAAAAAAAAAAAAAAAAAAAAAGAACCCCCCAAAACGCATATTTTCGATTTTGTTTTCCCGGAGAGCTACAGATCTCTCGAATTTTGATGTTCTTATCAGATGACTCAGCTTATTCGTCAGCCATTTTTGTTTTTAGATAATTCGCGGTAGGAACATTCGTATCATAAAAAATACCAAAGTCTTCGATTTTCAAAATCACAATAGATACCTCGTTTCAATCAATGACCGATATTCTAAAGTCGATGATAATCAGTACACCAATATTATTTAATGCTCAGGGTTTGGAAAATACTTCGTTTAGAATGTATGGGGTCGATTCCTGTTAACATTGCAAAAGAAGCGGTGGGATGGGGGTTGGGGGGGAGTCGATTTTCATTAGAGATTGAGATAGGGGTAATCATAAAATATTCCGGGCTATTATTCATAAATTCATACATTTACATTCACTGATAATTTTCTCTTATATTTCTTTTGAAATTGACATTGCTTTCATCATGCAATAAGTACATGTTTGTTGCAAACTAGTACCATCTGTCTGCGTAATCATTACCAAGTATGGAGTGTCATCAATGTCGAAGGGTGCCTTGACTGTTCCATTTGACGTAACAAATATCGGAGAAGTCCTTCATAATTCATGTCTGGAAATTTACTTTCAGCTTCGGCCAGTTCTAGCAATTGATGTGCACTTAGGTTCGCTTCAAATAAGTGATTTGACTATGAAACTAACCCTCTATCACTATTAATTTTGTATTGCTTACCGTCTAGGTATAAAAATCCTAAAATGAAAAAAGGCACTAAATTTTCCATTTAAATGAAGACTTCCATGGTACAATATTTTATCTCCTGGAATTGAAGAGTTCCTATAATCTGCTTTATCTAGTTACTGATACATTGTATCTCTACATACCTACTTGTATTTCGCTAATTTAAAAAACAAACTATAGGAACTCTTCAATTTTGGGAGATAAAACATTGCGCCATATAAGTCTTCATTTGAACGGGAAAATAAGTGATGGTTTATTTCCTGGAATTTACATACATAGACGGTAAGTAATACAGCATTAATAGTACAGATTTGGTTTCATAGTCAACTGACTGATTTGAAGCAACAGCAGTGTCACCCAAGAGCACATTAATTGCTAGAACTGGCCGAAGCTGAAAGTAAATTTTCAGACATGAATTATGAAGGACTGCTCCGAGATTCGGTGAAGGCGTCAGTTCAAATATTCAGCCGAGCCGAATCTAAACGGAGATTAGGGTCAACTATATGATATTTTAGATTATAATTCTAATTTATATTTTTAATAGTACTTAAAAATATAAACAATAAAATGCCTTTCTTTGTTATTTCATCGGGTGATGAAGGTAGCAAGCATTGCAGAAAAAAATTGTATGACCTGCTTACGCGGGTTATGCATTTTTTTTCTGCAATGCTAGCTACCTTCATCACCCGATGAAACAATAAAGAAAGGCATTTTATTGTTTAAATATTGGTACTGGTCAATGGTTGCAGATATACCGTTTATTTGATATAAATACGCTCGATACAACAATATTGGATTAGGGATTTTGTTTTGTTTATTTAGATGTAAGATGAAGTGACAGCAGCGAGATAGTTGAAGAGTATGCGCAATTTGTCAGGAAATGTATAAAACAAGTTGCTGTCCTTTAAAAAAGAGACTGCATTTCGTGGACCTAGTATGTACAGTTGAATTTGTGTACGATTTCATCACAATTCCTATTGCTAGAGTTGTAATGATCAGATGATACATGTATATCGGACTAATGGATATGGAATATTTGTAGCTTTGACCTTTAATCTCAGAATTAAGTGTCATCCTTGTATTTCAGCTGGACTGTAAAAGTTCAAATTCAACAGGGATTACCATCTGGTCAAGATAATTACGTTTGAATTTCATATCTTAATGATTTAAATCTGGCAACAAAATACCTTAATTAATCCAATATGTCAATAAAATACTTGGTATTGATGCTTACAATCTTTAATGTCATTTTAAAAGCTCAATGTAACCCCGCAAATGTTGTTCATTTTTAGATATGAACAACAATATATTATCACATCCAATTTAGATGGAATTGGAGTTTTTTATCGAAGTGTGCAGCTCATGTATTTCACCTTAGATCCACCCATGAGTTAACATTTATAGTTAAGGAGTTATTCCCTTTTGGCATAGCCTTTTCTTTTTTCCATCTCTTTGAATGAGGATGGTGAATTTTTAAAGCTATTATTTTGCAAGATTAGTAAATTACCCGCCCACCCTCCTTTTTGAACGGATATTTTCGCTTTGTTTTGTTTTCTTTTGTAGATTACTAGATTGATGGATGGATTCATCAGCAGCGGAACATGGAATTGGTACGGCTGTTTCGACTCCTTGATCAAAGTGATAAACCTGCGGCATATAATCTCGTGAATATTAAGCTTTGATCTCTGCACCTGACAGGGTCATTGCTTTCTGATACATTGAACTTTATCCTAAACAGTGACCTGTGAACTTTGTGTTGGTAAAGTCAGTGAACTTTGAACTTTTATAGTTGAACTTTGAACTGCGACTGTTGATGAACTTTTTAGCTACACTTTTGTATGTGTGTTGTGTATGCATTTGTTTTTGGAGCATGCTCTTTGTTTGGCGGCCCAATGCCCATGTTGATATTTGATTTGTTATTGTAATTAATTTAAAACAGTTCTGCCCATAGTATAACTATATCTATCAATATATATATATAATTTTTTTTTAAATAAAAATTGTTTTGTTACTCCTTTCTGAGGTAATACTTCCTTTGTCTTTCAATTCAATTTATTGGATCTCATCACCATTGTGCAATGGTATACAGAGATATAAAGATAAGAAGTTATTATATATACATTTAGTAAGTAATACACGCGTGTAATAAAGTATTTATCAAGTTAGAAAAAAACACTGTTATTATTAATGTGAAGTATGGGCATTCTATGTAGGGGAGCACATCTTATTTATTTTCTTAATGAAAGTACAGAGTATTTGTTAGACATGATTTGTTTAAAAGTATAAATATTTTCAATTTTTGTTTGTTTAGGTGATAAAAATTTCATTCTTTGTTCTTGTATTGCATTACAGTTGAGTAGATAATGAAATTCATCTCCAATTTCTTGTAAATTACAGTATGTACATATTCTATCTTCTCTTGGTATGTTAATCCAACGCCCACTTTCAATCGGTAGATGATGATTGCATGTTCAAAATCTACAAAATGTAATTGTATCATTTTTTGATAATAAATTAAGATCATTTTCAAATCTCAGTTCTTCTTTATAAATTCTGTAGTTTAATGCTTTTGGTGAAATTTGAAGCGTAGAGTGCCAGTTTTGTTTGAAGTGATCAATTGAGCCGTTCCTAGCAAAACAGGTCCTTATCTTCTCCAACAATGTTTTTCAAAAAACGTCATAATGAAAAACGTATCGTCATTTTTCGCATACTTGTAAAGAAAAAGGTCTTGATTACCAATCACGAGTTGGTTGTCATCGTTAATAGTCTGTAATATTTTAATGACAATCAACATTGCTCTAATATATTGAGGGATGTTCTCTATAGTTCACACTTTAGCATTAATATACTTAAGGACCCTTTTTGCTAGGAACGGTTCAATTAATGTTAATTTCACTTCAGCTTTGTTGAGTGTTGCTATTAAGGTAGTTCATTACACTAAAATGTATTTAATGGCTCGTTAAAACACCTCGTATGAAGTGTGATTTCACCATCGAAAGAGTGATACAAGCTCACAATTATTCAAATTTGAAAAATCAAAACATTTCTGAATTACGACCATTTCATTTCAATTTCTTTTTGAAATATATTTCTCTGATATATCTTTTTTTTCTAATTGACATGTGTTTTGAAGATTTAATCCGTAGATTTAAAAATATTAGCAAATAACCTTTTCAATATTTATAAATATTATTTTATTTTTAAAAAAAATTAGAACGTCTATCCGAGTCGTTTAGCATATTTTATTAGATATTCATATCATGCATCAAATCACTGCGAAATTTTGACTCTAGAGTATCTTATTTGCAAACAAAGTACCTATTTATCATTCCGGGATAAATCACAAAAAATCATATAAATTGAACAAAGCCCGATCGGAATTATAAAAAGGTAGTCATATAGAGAACATTGTAATCAGAAAACTCCATTCGATGCCTTCATGTGAAATGGTTTACAAAGTAAACGAATTTATAAAGGAAACTAATTTCTTGATAAACAGTACATACAATTAGCAACAATATGATTTTTTTTTTTTTTTTTTTTTTTTTTTTAGTAATTTCTATCAATTTTGATCGGGATCGGTACTTTTTTCTTTGGTATGATTATAGTGATTATATCTTAAGTTTGGTCATTTCGTTTCAATTTCTTTTTATAACATATTTCTTTGATATATATCTTTTCTAACTGACATGTTTTTTTGAAGATTTTATCCATAGATTTCAAAAATAATAACCAAGAACGTTTTCAATTTTCAAAAATATTTTCTTCTAAATCAATGTTTTCAGGTGCATGCACTTCGAATTATGTTGAACTTTATTAATACGTTTTAAACTTCCCACATTTTGTTTGGTGGTCAGTCATGTACAGTTGCCATCTGTTGGTTGTAGAAAATAATACATACGAGTATAAGAGCTTTTAGACTGTAGTAGTATATAGAATATTAAGTATTTGATACACTCGTAACATGTAACCGTATACATTGTATCTGATACTCAGAAGAAAACAACAATTTAATTTTCATGGTTTCAAAAATTATGTTAAGACTATATGTATAATGTACTGACACATAAAATGTATTAGGCTTGCCCTTAGTACTGGGGAATCCTACATGTATTTTAATGGCAAATACGCAATAAGAGTATAAATATGGATGGAGGTCAGTTCTACGTCACGAGTGCTGGCACGGAGCTCCGATTAGGGAAAATTCCCGCTTCGGTGCAACACCCTCTTTTAGTGTAATGAGCTACCTTAAAGGTAAATATATTATCGTGTAACTATATAAATGAATGAATTAAACCCCATAACACAATATAATTAAAATTACATATTGGATCCGCTCGCATATTTGCATACATAAAAAGTTATGTATGCAAGTCTACGAACGGATCTAACATGTAATTTAAGTGGATTGTCCCGTTACATTAATCACGTTTTATCAGGATCACTAAAACCACAGGGGCTAAGCCCGTTTTGGCCATCGCAGAGTTCGGGCCCAAATTAAACGGGCTTAGCCTCTGTGACTAAAACTGTTTTCACAAACCATATAGAACATGTTTGGCAATTCTCTTTACAATTGTTTATGAAATATCTGTTGATGTCAATGTAGCTGTGCATGCAATTTATTATGGCGGCTGCCAAGTTCAAAAACATTTTACTTCAGACTGCCGAGTGATTATTTTGGAAAAATTTAGAATAGTACGCAGACACGTAGCATCGTTTTTCAAAGTGTAGGGACAGTCGGAGGAGAAACTGTCTTCTGCAATTGTTGACAAGCAGAAAAAGAACCTAAAATTTCTCTTTTGCCCAAACTCCGTTCGTCCCTCAATTCACCAGTTAATTCATTATTACATATTTACCATTCATTACTACCACCAAAGAGTGGGGTAGGGGTCAATCCGCCAAGAGATCTCAATAACGCAGTGTATGTTGTTTAAAAAGTGGAGGATCAGCCCCCTGGTTCTAAGTGGCTGATACGTTGGTATATTTTAAAAGTACATATGAAGTTTTTCTCGTGAGCAGATCTGTCGACATTTGATATCGTTAACATTTATATAACTCTGTTAAAACAGCATAATTGAAAAACAATAATGCTCTTAATTGTGTATCACATACATATTACTAAGTATGGTAATTTCAGTTGAGATTTGGCTCGGCTGAATATCGGAGCAGTCCTTCATAATTCATGTCTGGAAATTGACTTTCAGCTTCGGCCAGTTCCAACAATTAATTAATGTGCACTTAGGTTGCACTGCTGTTCGCTTCAAGTAAGTGATTTGACTGTTAAGCTAACTCTCTATCACTATTAATGCTGTATTACTTACCATTTAGGTATAAAAATCCCGAAATGAAAATTGGCACTAAATCTTCCGTTCAATTGAAGATGTCCATGGCACAATATTTTATCTCCTGGAATTGAAGAGTTCCTATAGTCTGCTTTATCTAGTTACTGATACATCGTATCTCTACGTACCTACTTGCATTTCGCTAATTTAATTAAAAAAACAAACAATAAGAACTTAATTTTGGGAAATAAAATATTGCGCCATAAAAGTCTTCATTTGAACGGAAAAATTAGTGATGGTTTATTATATGGAATTTACATACATAGACGGTAAGTAATACCACATTAATAGTGATGTAGATTTGATTTAATAGTTAACTAACTGTTTTGAAGCGAACAGCAGTGTCACTTAAGTGCACATTAATCGCTAGAACCGGTCGAAGCTGAAAGTAATTCAAGAAATCAGAAGATTTTGACATTTATTTCTCCGGGAGTGGAAGAAATTATTGCTTCTTTTATCGCTTAGTACATTTTTCTAAACAAGCTAGATACTAAGATTTACCAGATCGGTAAAGTTGGCTACTAGTAGCCAGCTACTTGAACCAGGAAAAGTTAGCTACTAGTAGCCAGTTACTAGTAGCCAGCTACTAAAAGTAAAAAACGTTAGCTACTCGTAGCCAGCTACTACAAAATATAAACGTTATTTTACTGATAGCTCGCTACCAGATAAAGGTTAACAGGGCCGTAAATTACATGGAGGCGGAGGAGGCAGCTGCCTCCTCCAACTTTTGAGCCAAAAAAAAAATAAAATTTAAAGTTCATTAGAATTTATGTTGTTTCCAATAACTAAGAACATGATACCTCCCTTAAAAAGCATTCCAAATCTTTCTTTTAGAATGAGTTAGTCAAGTAACATCTTAGAAGGCCCTAGAATCAAGGATTTTGCACGAAACGTGTTCAGTGTGCACAAAATGTGCTCAGCGTCTGGGGGCCTGGGCGGCCCCCAGACCCCCACCTCATTTCCTGCCTCCTCCAAATTGAAGGTTACTTTACGGCCCTGGGTTAATGAGTTGGAAAATTATTATCTATCAGATTTATTTCTAAAGAGAACGAGGAGTCGTATGAAATTTCATGCTCAATTATCCCCAATTACATAACGTTGCATACCAAATACGAATACACTTTTTCAACTGAGTGTTTACTTTAAAAGTGATACGGATTGAATTCAGACCTTCAATCATTTGATATACCATCCATTTTGAGATATCTGCTACTTTTACAATTTGATTCGAGTTACCTTGAAATTTCAACATAAGTGTGAATACCGTAAGAAACTTTATGTTTGTATTAGATATCTGACGAATTTACGACTATACATATGACAAGAAGTGATATATGGTGTTTTGGTACGCCACGAATTTTCAGATATCGCTCTTTAGGAAATCAGTTACTTATACATTTTGATCATCGGTAAAATGAAATTTCAAGATCCGTGTGAATACCATAAGGGAGTCCATGTTTATATTATATATTTAACTAACTTACAACGATACGTATGGCGAATAGTGATATTGTGTATCGTGATATGTCATCAATTTTCAAATATCACGCTTAAGGAAGTCAGCTACACATACCTTTTGGTGGCGGGTAAACTGAAATTTCAAGTTTTTCGAAAATATCTTAAGGAACTCTGAGATTGTATTAGATATCTGACTAATTTTCAATTATCAAAGTGAAGAAGAGTGATATTAGGTATCTTTACATGCCATAAATTTCCAGATATCACGCTTAAGGAAGTAAGCTACTTATACCTTTTGATTCCTGGTATCCTGAAATTTCAAGTTTTTCATAAATATCTTAAAGAACTCTGTGCTTGTATTAGATACCTGATTTTTTTTTTTTACAACTATCCATGTGAAGTGGAGTGGTACTAGGTATTTTGATATGCCATTAATTTTCAGATATCACCCTTAAGGAAGTCAGCTACTTATACCTTTTGATTGCAGGTAACCTGAAATTTCAAGTTTTCACAAATATCTTAAAGAACTCCTTGTTTGTATTAGATATCTGACTAATTTACAACTATCCATGTGAAGTGGAGTGGTGTTAGGTATCTTGATATACCATCAATTTTCAGATATCACCCTTAAGGAAGTCAGCTACTTATACCTTTTGATTGCAGGTAACATGAAATTTCAAGTTTTCGACCATTATTTTAAGGAACTCTGAGTTTGTATTAGATATCTGTCTAATTTACGATTATCAAAGTGAAGAGTGATATTAGGTATCTTGACATGCCATAGATTTCCAGATATCACGCTTAAGGAAGTCAGTTACTACAGTAGTACCTTTTGATTTTTGGTATCCTGAAATTTCAAGTTTTTCATAAATATCTTAAAGAACTCTGTGTTTGTATTAGATATCTGACTAGTTTACAACTATCCATGTGAAGTGGAGTGGTACTAGGTATCTCGATATGTCATGAATTATCAGATATCACCCTTAAGGAAGTCAGCTACTTATACTTTTTGATTGCATGCAACATCAAATTTCAAGTTTTTCATAAATATCTTAAAGAACTCTTTGTTTCTAGTAGATATCTGACTAATTTACAACTATCCATGTGAAGTGGAATGGTATTAGGTATTTTGATATGCCATCAATTTTCAGATATCACGTTTAAGGAAGTCAGCTACTTATACCATTTGATTCTAGGTAGCCTGAAATTTCAAGTTTTTCATAAATATCTTAAAGAACTCTGTATTTGTATTAGATATCTGACTAATATTAAGTTTTTCCTACACATCTTAAGGAACTCTGCGTTTGTATTAGATATATCATTAAACCAACTCACATATGACAAAGAGTGATAATACGTATCTTATTATGCCATCAATTTTAAGATATCACGTTTAAAGAAGTCAGCTACTTATACCTTTTGATTCCAGGTAACATAAGGTCACATGCCGGATAGTTGTAAATTAGTCAGATATTTAATACAAACAAGGAGATCCTCAAGATATTTATGAAAAACTTGAAATTTCAGGTTGTCAGGAATCAAAAGGTATAAGTAGCTGACTTCCTTACTCGTGATATCTGAAAATTGATGGCATATTAAGTTACTTAATATCACACCTTGTTATATGGGAGATGGTAAATGAATGATATATTTATTACAAAAGCAGAGTTCCTTAAGATATGTACGGAAGACTTAGATTACTAGGAATGAAAAGGTATAAGTAGCTGACTTCCTTAAGGGGATATCTGAAAATTGTTGGCATGTCAAGATACCTAATATCATACTTCTTCACGTAGATAGTTGTAAATTAGTCAGATATCTAATAGAAATACAGAGTTCTTTAAGATATTTATGAAAAACTTGAAATTTCATGTTACCTGGAATCAAAATGTATAAGTAGCTGACTTCCTTAAAGGTGATATCTGAAAATTGATGGCATACCAAGATACCTAATACCATCCCACTTCACATAGTTAGTTGAAAATTAGTCAGATATCTAATATAAACAAAGAGTTCTTTAAGATATTTATGAAAAACTTGAAATTTCATGTTACCTGGAATCAAAATGTATAAGTAGCTGACTTCCTTAAAGGTGATATCTGAAAATTGATGGCATATCAAGATACCTAATACCATCCCACTTCACATAGTTAGTTGAAAATTAGTCAGATATCTAATATAAACAAAGAGTTCTTTAAGATATTTATGAAAAACTTGAAATTTCAGGTTACCTGGAATCAAAATGTATAAGTAGCTGACTTCCTTAAAGGTGATATCTGAAAATTGATGGCATATCAAGATACTTTGTACCACTCCACTTCACATGGATAGTTGTAAACTAGTCAGATATCTAATACAAACACAGAGTTCTTTAAGATATTTATGAAAAACTTGAAATTTCAGGTTGCATGGAATCAAAAGGTATAAGTAGCTGACTTCCTTAAGGGTGATATCTGAAAATTGATGACATATCAAGATACCTAATACCATCCCACTTCACATGGATAGTTGAAAATTAGTCAGATATCTAATACAAACAAGGAGTTCTTTAAGATATTTATGAAAACTTGAAATTTCAGGTTACCTGGAATCAAAAGGTATAAGTAGCAGACTTTCTTAAGATTGATATTTGAAAATTGATGGCATATCAAGATACCTAGTACCACTCCACTTCACATGGATAGTTGTAAACTAGTCAGATATCTAATACAAACATAGAGTTATTTAAGATATTTATGAAAAACTTGAAATTTCAGGTTGCCTGGAATCAAAAGGTATAAGTAGCTGACTTCCTTAAGCGTGATATCTGGAAATTTATTGCATGTCAAGATACCTAATATCACTCTTCTTCACTTTGATAATTGTAAATTAGTTAGATATCTAATACAAACTCAGAGTTCCTTAAAATAGTGGTAGAAAACTTGAAATTTCATGTTACTTGCAATCAAAAGGTATAAGTAGCTGACTTCCTTAAGCGTGATATCTGAAAATTGATGGCATATCAAGATACCTAATACCATTCCACTTCACATGGATAGTTGTAAATTAGTCAGATATCTAATACAAACAAGGAGTTCTTTAAGATATTTATGAAAAACTTGAAATTTCAGGTTACCTGGAATCAAAAGGTATAAGTAGCTGATTTCGTTAAGTATGATATCCGAAAATTGTTGGCATATCAAGACACCTAATATGATACTTCTTCATGTAGATAGTTGTAAATTAGTCAGATATCTAATACAAATACAGAGTTCTTTAAGATTTTTTGAAAAACTTGAAATTTATTGCATGTCATAAGGTATAAGTAGCTGACTTCCTTAGGCGTGATATCTGGAAATTTATGGCATGCCAAGATACCTAATATCACTCTTCTTCACTTTGATAATTGTATATTAGTCAGATATCTAATACGAACTCAGAGTTCCTTAAGATATTTGCGAAAAACTTGAAATTTCAGTTTACCTGCCATCAAAAGGTATACGTAGCTGACTTCCTTAAGCGTGATATCTGAAAATTGATGACATATCACGATACCCCCAATATCACTACTCGCCATACGTATCGTTGTAAGTTAGTTAAATATATAATATAAACATGGACTCCCTTATGGTATTCACACGGATCTTGAAATTTCATTTTACCGATAATCAAAATGTATAAGTAACTGATTTCCTAAAGAGCGATATCTGAAAATTCGTGGCGTACCAAAACACCATGTATCACTTCTTGCCATATGTATAGTCGTAAATTCGTCAGATATCTAATACAAACATAAAGTCAAACATAAAGTTTCTTACGGTATTCACACTTATGTTGGAATTTCAGGGTAACTCGAATCAAATTGTAAAAGTAGCAGATATCTCAAAATGGATGGTATCAAATGATTGAAGGTCTGAATTCAATCCGTATCACTTTTAAAGTAAACACTCAGTTGAAAAAGTGTATTCGTATTTTGCATTGCAACATTATGTAATTCTAATTGGGGATAATTGAGCATGAAACTTCATACGACGCCTCGTCCTCTTTAGAAATAAATCTGATAGATAATGATTTTCAAACTCATTAACCTTTATCTGGTAGCGAGCTATCAGTAATTATAACTTTTATATTTTGTAGTAGCTGGCTACGAGTAGTTAACTTTTCTTACCTTTAGTAGCTGGCTACTAGTAACTGGCTACTAGTAGCTAACTTTTCCTGGTTCAAGTAGCTGGCTACTAGTAACCAACTTTTCTCTTTTTAAGTAGCCAGTTACTAGTAGCTGGTTACTAGTAGCCAACTATACCGATTTAGATTTACCTTAAATTTGAACAGTTTAGGGGGGGGGGGGGGGGGTGGGCGCGCCGGCTCCCCCCCCCCCCTTTAAATCCGCCACTGGGCATGCGTTGGTTCTTTTAAAAAGACTCCTCATTACTATGAACTAGAGTGTCGTGCATTGGTGTAAATTTGTGATGAGGTACTTTACCTGCATCTGGTGATGTGTCAATAGCCAACGCCTGCCAAGATACAGGACCCAAGTTTTTAATCATCCCAAATACACGCCACTCTCATTTCTAAATGCCGAGGGGTTCATGAATTCACTACCTATTTCTACATCTTAAATGGCCAAGGTACGAGCCACACAGTCCCTGAAACATTCTATTTTCCCACTTGAACGGTGAACGCACGCAGAACGAACGGTGAACACAATTTGGTGAACGGTGAGCGCACGGTGAACTCAAAATGGTCTATTCATTCGGTATAGCAATTTTTTTTAAATTTTTTTTTTCATATATTTCGGATTTCTCCCTTGGATTGTACTTAGCTTATAATCACGTTGAAAATATATGTGTATATATATATATATATATATATATATATAATATTACTATATATATATATATATATATATATATATATAATTACTTTTTGCAATGATCGGTAAAAGCACAGGGGCTAAGCCCGTTTTGGGCACGAACTCTGTGATACCATAAATATATTTATGGTATCACAAAGTTCGGGCCCAAAACGGGCTTAGCCCCTGTGGGTAAAAGTATAGGTAAAAAATAAAAAAGCTTTACTAAACGTCTTCGTATATCTTTTTTATTTTTTACCTCTATTATGAATACATCTGTTTGTTAATTTTTGTGCAAGTACTAGATGTATATTTGAAAATTTCATTTGTACATTGTTTACAGTATTACATGTACAGATACAAGAAAATAGAAATATATATATTGAGACTTCTCGACGTTTTCATAAATCAGGAATATTGATGCGTCATCTCGGTATACAACATGTATTGTATATTTTGACTTAAGATACATAGAATTTCTTGATACATGTACAAGAGTATAAACAATGCATGTGAAACAAGAGGTACTGTGAGCAATGCTCACTAAGAATACCCCCCCTCCCCAATCTCCCAAAGGGTGTTGGTAATAGGTAAAACTTCAGTATTATGATCCAAAAGGTATCTAGGAACACAGCATCTCCATGCGATGAAAAAAGCCGTTAAAGAATTTAAATGGAAACCATATTGCTACTTTGATGTCCAGTGCACGTGACCTTTGACCTTTTGACCCCAAAATCGATAGGGAACATTTTCATCCCATGGGTAGTCCATATGTACATGTATGATATGGTGACTGTAGGTGGAAAGGATAACGCTTTAGAGCCCGGAAACCATATTGCTACTTCGATGTCCAGTGCGCTTGACCTTTGGACCCCAAAATCGATAGGGAACATCTTCATCCCATGGGTAGTCCATATATATGATATGGTGACGGTAGGTGGAAAGGATAATGCTTTAGAGCCCGGAAACCATTGCGTCTACAGACGGACAACCCAATTCCAGTATACCCCTACCCCCCCCCCCCCCCCCCCCACAACTTGTTGCGGGGGGGCGGGGGTATAATAAATAAGCTCAATTAAACAAAGAAGCACATTTAATAAAATAACATACACAATTAACTCTCAGCATATTCAGGTCTTTTTCTTCTTTGTTTTTTTCTTTCCCTGTAAAATAAATTTCTAAATGACATATCAACAAAAAAATTTGATCCCTCATTAAGCAAAAAAGGACATACGTGATGTTTCTGACATTGTTTTCATCTCCTCGATATGAAGAGTTCTTGTATGATTTCCGAAAAAAGTTATTTAACTTTTATGACAATATACCCCCAAAGATATTTGGTATCTAGATAGAATGCAAATGAATCATACATGAAATGTCACAAAAAATTATATACTATCAAAAAACGTCACACAAGTCCTTAAGGTTGATCGATCCTCATGTGATGTCATAGGTTTTTGCAAAAATCGTAATAAATTAAACTTTGCGCATGATAGAAATATATCTTTCTGAGGAATTTAATTCACTGGATATAATAAAAAATCTGGTAAACTATTAATACTGAAAAAGTTAATATTTTTCATAGATAATCAATTATTTATGATTTTAAAAAATGTTGTCAAGGGCAATAACTCCTATGCTGGAATTTCCTCTACTGGATGTCTATCATACATTGGTTTCCCTAATATCCACAATTAGTCTATACATATTTATGAATTAGCAGTTTTTTACAACAACAAAAACTGTTGATATTTAAATTTTGTCATTTCAACAAGTTTTTATCTATTTTCATTATTCTGTTAACGAAAATGTGTGATTTTCTGATGTTGATGTAGACTTTTGTTTTTGTATGTCTGACATCTTTAAAAAGGTTGCAACATATACATTTTCTTTGGTTGTTAATTAAATTAAACTATATTGAGTGGAAATTAATAAAGTTTTTCCACTTTTAACCATTAATATTGATAAGTCACATAAGGATGAAGCTACCTTAAATGTTGAATTTTAGTGCATTTTCAGGGTAGTTTAAGGACCAAGATGGAGGCGGTGATAATGAACAAACGGGATATGTGTTCACACAATCACCACTTCCTGTAATATGTGTTCACACAATCACCACTTCCTGTAATATGTGTTCAGACAATCACCACTTCCTGTAATATGTGCTCAGACAATCACCACTTCCTGTAATATGTGTTTACACAATCACCACTTCCTGTAATATGTGTTCAGACAATCACCACTTCCTGTAATATGTGTTCACACAATAACCACTTCCTGTAATATGTGTTCACACAATAACCACTTCATGTAATATGTGTTCAGACAATAACCACTTCATGTAATATGTGCAATCAGTTAAGGATCGTACTTTCTTTTGAAGTGCATTTCGGGAAAATCCACAGAATAGTTTCTGATGTTTCATTCGAAGCCTTCAAACTGCTGAGTGACTCTTTTGTTACCCTGACCCTTCACAGAGTCTAATTCAGATTTCTTATTGACACTATACATACTTTTGTAACCCTGCTTCTAAGGCCCTTCACCAAGTCAAATTCAGGCTTCTGACTGAACCTGTACATACTGGTCATAATCTTATATTTACAATCACAGAATCTTTTCTCTTGAAATTGACATTGCTTTCATCATACAATGCATATTTGTTTGTTGCAAACTAGTTTGATCCGTTTTTTTAGTACCAACAGTCTGTGTAATCATTATGAAATATGAAGCATCATCACGGTCAAAGGGTGCAATGGCTGTTTTGTTTAATGTAACGGATGGGTCAACCATATGATATTCTAGAACTTAAATCTACTTTACATTTTAAAACAATACATAAAAATGTAAATATAAACAATAAAATTTCTTTCTTTGTTGTTTCATCGGGTGATGAAGGTAGCAATCTTTGCAGAAAAAATTTACATTACCCGCTTAGACAGGTTATCATTTTTTTTCTGCAATGCTAGCTACTTTCATCCCCCGCTGAAACAACAAAGACATTTTATTGTTTTAAAAGTTAGTTCATTACCTCCACTTTCTTCCTCTTTCGACTGTCACTCTTCACCGAGTCGGATTCTTTTTCTTCCTCCACCTCATCCATATCATAATCCGACACACTATCCGACGCACTGTCAGCTGCCTCTTCTACCTCCTTAAGATCTACTATAATTTTATAAAATCAAATAACTAATACTTCGGTATGTAATAGTATAATGTACATTGTCTAGGAGAAGCTCACATAATGCTATTCCACTATACCATATCACAGGTAATTTTGGTGCATTGAAAACATTCATTCTTGAGTGGATGAGGAAAATTACCCAAAAATGAAAGTGCCAAAATTTCTATTCATATAAATGATACTTATTAAATGAAAACGTGCCAAATTGAAACAATAAATTTCAAAATTATATATATTAGAAAAATCCTTTTAATAGTAATATAAACAAATCTCAAAATGACAAAATTACCATTTTATCAATCTTGAATCTGCACTATGTCAGGAAGCTGTCATGTAAATTTGTACTTCCCTGGCCCAGTGGTTCTGAGAAGAAGACTTTTAAAAATTTTCCCTACATATTTGCATGTAAAAATTTGATCCCATATTGTGGCCCCATCTAACCCCAGGGGGTCATGATTTTAACACACTTGAATCTCCACTATGTCAAGAATCTTTCACATAAATTTCTGCTTTTCTGGCCCAGTGGTTCTTGAGAAGAAGATTTTTAAATGACCCCACCCTATTTTTGCATTTTTGTGATTATCTCCCCTTTGAAGGGGGCATGGTCTTTCCTTTGGACAAACTTGAAAGCCCTTCAACCAAGGATGTGTGCCAAGTTTGGTTGAAATTGGCCTAGTGGTTCTGGAGAAGAAGTCAAAAGTATGAAAGTTTACAGACAGGCAGATGATGAACAACAGGTGATCAGAAAATTCATGAATGTGAGCTTTCACATCAGGTGAGCAAAAAAAAAAAAAAAAAAAATCATGCAAGGGGTAAATTTTCAAAACATCTATTCACCTACCTGGATATAGGTCACTGAGGCTGTCTACATCACTTCCTGTTTTATCTTCATCCGACTCCTCATCTAATTCCTTGTCATAATTCTTCCTCTTCCCTACGATTGGCTGAAACTTTTCACCTGTCTCCTGGCATTTCTTCCCTATAATTATCAGTATTACTGGTAACAGTTTTGGGGGGTAGTTACATGTAGAGATACTGTTAGAGTCATTGATTTTCGTGGGGGTTCAAATATTCAAAGCTTGAGAAAAATAAACATGTTCATGGAAACTCGATTTCAAGGTCCTTCACTGTACTTCAGTTTGCTTTATTTGTGGATTTCATTAAATTCAAGAGGATGTTCATACCAATAAAACAACTAAAGTTTTAACCCCACAAAAATCAATCACTACACAGAATCCCAACTCCTCCTTTAAAATCTGAATATTAACTACTTTATTATACGAATTATGACGATTATGTAAACTATTCAACACCTTTCTTTTTAAATTTTTAAATTATTGCTAAATCAATGTTAAAACTACTGTAGATTACGTATATTTCGTGAGACCCTATACAATGATGTATTTATTCACGAAACACAATTTTTGTGAATCATTATTCATTATTTCATATATGTCAGAGTTTATTCATGAGAACAAAATTTTCGCCACTGGCAACTTGTCTTGAGAAATTACGCGAAGACAATGATCTCGCTAATAAAATGCGATTAACAGTATTTTCTGTAGAATTACATTTGATAACACTGAATATACAGGTTTTGGCGATATTCATTTGACAAAAGCTTCTGATGACAACATCCATATACATGTACCTACATTTGGCGTAGGCTCTGGTGAACTTGTGTCCTTCTGTGTGCTTCTTTATGTGTTCAGGGATGTTGTTTAAATGTCTTAGAGTGAGTAAACAAAACAGCTGATGCCTATATAATCAAAAGACACACAAATTAGGTGTGGAAAAAACTGCACGACACTCACTATAGAAAACCCATGTAAATATACATATACAGTAAAACATGCTTATAGCTCACAGAGCTAGCGACAGACCATTTTGATTTGTTATTAAACATAATTCATTATATCCAATAAATTCATATATGTTTTTTAAAACACTACAGGAAATGAAAATCAATTTGCTGTAAGTGTGAATTCATTGTAAATGTGTTCTTTGTAGGAATGAGATAAGGAAAAGAAATCTTAATTATTCAATTTATCTAGTTCAATGAAAAGAGAAAGTATTGAAGTTGATAAGGTTAAGTACACATACCCCCTGCCTTTCTTGCTGCTGGGTACTATGTGTTCCTTGTATTTTTCATAACTGTATTTGTCCTTGGAATAAAGTTTCTGGAATTTTTTGCCATTGATGTAGCTCTGCACGGCTTCTACCTGACAGGGCATCTCGTGGCCTGATAATGAACACTTAATCTGAATATATAAAAACACACCTTTGTAGCAGATCATGAGAATAGCAGGTCACATGAGAATAGCAGCTGACATGAGAATAACAGATCACATGAGAATGACAGGTCATATGAGAAAAGCTGGTCACATGAGAATGGCAGGTCACAATAGAATAGCAGATCACATGAGAATAACAGGTCACATGAGAATAGCAAGTCACATGAGAATAGCAAGTCACATAAGAATGACAGATCACATGAGAATCTTTGTGTTTGAAATCAAATGATGTATCACTAAAATGCTTTCCAACAAAATATCAGAGATATAAATTATGAAATAATAACTTGACATGTTACATGCAATGGCTACAACTAACATTTCACCGTGTGTATAGCCAGATTGTTGATACATGTATCGTTTACTTTTCACATACAATGCAACAAAAATATTTTGCTAACCTGAGACACTACAAATTGTTGTATGTTTCTGAATTATATGAAATTTTATATAATTGTAACAAGAGATGTTTGTAAAACACATATGCCTCCCATGGTGCAAAATTGAAAAGGGTTATACACACACATCATTTAATTGATAGTAGTATCATCAATTCAAAATATTGAGCAGACAATATCTTCCTATGTCAAGAGTGGATTGACCATGTGACCTAAAAATCAATAAGAGTCATCTTCTCCTGAATATACACCAGTGTACTAAGTTTGATGTCTGTCAAGCAAAGGGTTCTCAAGATATTGAGCAGACAGCATATTCCAATGTCCAGGTTGACCCTTGACCTTTGACCATGTGACATCAAAATCAATAGGAGTCATCTTCTACTGAAGATATACCAGTGTACTAAGTTTGATGCCTGTCAAGCAAAGGGTTCTCTAGACATTGAATGGTCAGTATATTCCTATGCCCAGTTTGACCCTTGACCTTTCACCATATGACCTCAAAATCAATAGGGCTCATCTACTCCTTAGGATGTACCAGTGTGCCAAGTTTGATGTCTGTCAAGCAAATAGTTCTCAAGATATTGAACAGAGTATATTCCATGTCCAGTTTGACCCTTAACATTTGACCATGTGCCCTAAAAATCAATAGGAGTCATTTTCTCCTAAAGATGTACCAGTGTACCAAGTTTGATGTCTGTCAAGAAAAGGGTTCTCACAATATTGAGCGGACAGTATATTCCAATGTCCAATTTGACCCTTGACCTTTAAACATGTGACCTTAAAATCAATAATAGGGGTCATCTTCTCCTGAAGATGTATCAGTGTACCAAGTTTGATGTCTGTCAAGCAAAGAGTTCTCAAGATATTGAGTAGACAGTATATTCCTATGTCTAGTTTGACCCTTGACCTTTGACCATGTGACATCAAAATCAATAGAAGTCATCTTCTACTGAAGATATACCAGTGTACTAAGTTTGATGCCTGTCAAGCAAAGGGTTCTCTAGACATTGTATGGTCAGTATATTCCTATGCCCAGTTTGACCCTTGACCTTTCACCATATGACCTCAAAATCAATAGGGCTCATCTACTCCTTACGATGTACCAGTGTGCCAAGTTTGATGTCTGTCAAGCAAACAGTTCTCAAGATATTGAGCGGACATTATATTCCTATGTGCAGAGTAGATTGACCCTTGACCTTTTGACCTGAAAAACAATATGGATCCTCTTCTAATCTTATATAACCAACCCACATGTGAAATATCATAATCATCAAGTGAATGGTTCTCAAGATATTGAGCAGACAACAAGTGGTCTACCGACCGACAGGTGCAAATCAATATGCGCCTCTTCTTTGAAGGGAGGCATAACAAATATTATTATACCCGATATAATCATTCATTGACATATTTGAATTCTATCATAACTTATCCATATGTGCATCTTTTTACGTTATTTTATGGCTATATTTTTGCTCTATTTTCTATTGAGATGTGTAAAATTTGCTTTTGAGAGTCTTTTTTAAAATGTTTAATGTGATCATCATCAATTTAGTGTTAAATCTAAAGCAAACTAGCATGGTGCCGCGCCATGCCCTTTTTAATCTATAAAAAATTTTTTTAAATATTCGTTTATACATGTACAAACAATTGTTCTTTATTTCACAAGGTTGATTGAAAAGTTTAAAATCAAGGCAGCAGGTGTTAACTTTTAAAGAGGCTAAATGATTATTTTATTACTATCATAGTATGATAAAATGAAAGTGCCCCAAAATTGTCTTGCTGCGACGAAAAGTGCCCCTTTGAACATATGATATGTGTGCCCTCTCTAGATCCTAGATTTAACACTATCAATTAGATTTATTGTGATACTAGTGTGGCAATTAGATGAGGGTTGATCATCAGTGACCAGAAAGCTCAGTTAGCATAGCACCTGACTAGAGATTCAGAGGCCTCTGGTTTGCATCCCAGTCTGGTCCATTGCAATTTCTATTTTCCTGTTACACTAGTAAACTTATTCTAAGATATGAATTTCTGAGAGCTTACTGACATAAAAGGAAGGGAGAAAGTGCAACGGACCAGGATTCGAACCCGGACCCCCTGAATCTCTAATCAGGTGCTCTACCAATTGAACTATCTAGCCACTGGTGATCGAACCTGGCTGACCACTACATTCTTCCCTCCTTAAATGTCTTCACACTTGAAAACATCCACCCAAATTCTTTTTGCCCCTGGCAGGACTTTCCCCTGCAGAGCCAGGGGTGGTCTATGGCACCAAATGTAGCAGAAAAGGAGAAAATGCAACGAACCACACCGGTATTAAAATCTGGGACCCCTGAATCTCTAGTCAGGTGCTCTACCAACTGAGCTATCTGGTCACCAGCAATTGAACCTGGCTGACTGCATATTGATTTAAATTTTTTAAAAGTAGTACTTATCATATTTATTTTAGATGATATCTAGATTTTCTTTTCAAATTCATTTCTATTTAGAATCTTTTTATTAATAACTTTACTCTCAAACATCATCAATTACTATATTGTACTGTATGTATAATTCAGGTAGAATTCATCCTTCAGATTAATAAAGAATGTATTTCTCCTTTTTGTATCTCGTCTACCCTAGTTCACGTCATTCAAAAATCCATAAAAGAATATAAATCTTATTTTCTTAATCATATATAATCACTCCTCAATTAACACGATTGTGCCATGTCTCCTATGTTTGTAAATTTCCTAAATACCAAAGCTGAATATGATGTCACAATGCAGTGTTTACATCAATTGCGTTATATTTCCCGCATAGATATGGCAAGAAATTGGTGCAGTTTCCCTGGGTGGCAATTTTGTAACCAGGTTACAATAGGGACAATATTTTTATCCAATGTAGCATATCAAACATATGTCTTATAGTGCTGAAAATCTAATAAATATCAACCACCTTCTCTCAACACCCACTTATCATTAAATGCATGGTTACAAGGGTTACGAGGGTTACAGACCATGGTTTCAACACTCACTTATCTTTAAATACAGGGTTACAAGGGTTACAGACCACTGTTTCAACACTCAACTTATCTTTAAATACAGGGTTACGAGGGTTACAGACCATTGTTTCAACACTCACTTATCTTTAAATACAGGGTTACGAGGGTTACAGACCACTGTTTCAACACTCAACTTATCTTTAAATACAGGGTTACGAGGGTTACAGACCACTGTTTCAACACTCACTTATCTTTAAATACAGGGTTACGAGGGTTACAGACCATGGTTTCAACACTCACTTATCTTTAAATACAGGGTTACAGGGGTTACGAGGGTTACAGACCATTTTTTCAACACTCACTTATCTTTAAATATAGGGTTACGAGGGTTACAGACCACTGTTTCAACACTCAACTTATCTTTAAATACAGGGTTAAGAGGGTTACAGACCATGGTTTCAACACTCACTTATCTTTAAATACAGGGTTACGAGGGTTACAGACCATGGTTTCAACACTCACTTATCTTTAAATACAGGGTTACAAGGGTTACAGACCACTGTTTCAACACTCACTTATCTTTAAATACAGGGTTACGAGGGTTACAGACCATTTTTTCAACACTCACTTATCTTTAAATACAGGGTTACGAGGGTTACAGACCATTGTTTCAACATGAGAGAAAGGTCTGTAACCCCTGTAACCCTGCATTTAACCTTGTAACCCTCTTTTCTAGTATAAACCTCGTAACCCCTATAACCCTGCATTTAACCTTGTAACACTGTTTTCTAGTGTAACCTGGTTACAAAATTGCTACCCAGGGAAAGTGCTCCAATTTCTTGCCATATATGTTCCCGCATGCAATATAAAGATGGTTCAAATGTCCAAAATTAGGATGCTTTGATAAACCTCTGTCCTTGTGCTAAATTCGGGTTGTTTTTTGTCCTGTCTAATGCCAATACTTTTTGCTTCACCCTCAAACACGATCACGCCGTAAGATATATTATTTACCTAAGTCTCAACACTGAGGAGTTCTGATAGTTTAGGACGCCTTCAAATAGATTGATTACATATTACACAGTTTTCTTTTTATTGCTTTTAATTTTTATGTGTAAATGCTTTGTACAAAGCAATTGTCAATCAGTACTACAGTAAGTTCTGTATTTCTGTATTTTCAATCGCAGTATAAACCGTCATGAAATAGAATATCAGAACTCATCAGTATATTGAGAAGGTAAATATGAAATGGTGGCCCTTTGCAATGGCTTCAAAAATAGCCAACTTTATTTACTGTGGGATTTACACCATGTAAAGGCAAGAAATGCATGTTTCATTGTGATAGGGAGTTAATAGGATATCTAGGGCAAAAAGCTGAAGCGGACAAGAAATTCAGTTTAACCCATTTTAACTGCAACAAGCGGCCGAAGTTCAGGTAAGATTTTCTGAATCACTTTGTGTGACACTGGTCTGAGATTCGGAAGAGGTGTCTGTCCAAATATCCAGCCTCGACGAATCTCGCTGAGATTATTCTGCAGCTAACTTTAACTAGATACCATTATCCCGTTTTATCAATGGTTGTTCCACATTACTTGTTGTCTTGTAATGCGTCAAATATGTCGGTGTAAATGCTTCTTAAAGCTTGTGTCCCATTATATATGATATTCCGACTTAAAATAAAGCTTCTCTTATTCTTTCTGAGAGTGCGATCTGAGGAAATTCTGGAGAATTAGCCATCGTACAACGTAAAATAATAGCTGTGGTAAATATTCATTGTGCATTCCAATGTCAATGATATGAAAAATTGTCATACCCTCTGCTTGCCATCCATCATTTCTAAGTTGGAATATTGCTTTAAAAGTGTTTTCAACTCTTTAGACATGATGATGGGAACATGTGTACCTTCGGGGGCCGCCATAGTTTAGATTTTACTTTACTGTTTCCGCTTCCTTCTACCTTGACAACAAGTGTAAATTAAAATGGCGCCTACTATTAAAGGCGCAAAGGAGATGCTGATTTAATAGTTTTGAAGGGAGATATCCGCAGCTATCAGGTATTTGATCAAAAATTGAAAGAACATGGCTGAAGGCACAATATTTAGAATACACATAAACTTGAAAAATGCCATGCCTTGACCTTGCAACTTGAATAACTAACTAACTATATTTATTTCCAATCAAAGGCCCTCAAGGGACAGCATGAAAATACATACAAATAATGTAGATATACATATACAAGAGAAAGAAGTGATTACATAACACATAGTTATATACAAATACAGTGTCATATATTGTTCAAAATAAATTTTCCAGTTATATTTAGAATGGATGGCTCTTCAGAACATAGTATGTAAATGAATTTTTGTTCATCATTGAGTTTGGTAAAAAAATTTAACTGTTTTTTCTATAGCACCACAAAAAGACTTTCTTTCATCAGCAAACTTTTCACATTTAATCAAAAAAATGGATCTCATCACCTAATAAACCGGAGTTGCATTTGTTACATATCCGTTCATTCCTAGTAATACCAGAATATCTACCAACTTCAATCATTAATTTATGAGCTGATATCCGTAACTTACAAATAGATCGTCAAATATCAAAATTTTTAATTTTATTAAGATAGTTCTTAAAACCAAAGTGCTCCTTAAGCTTAAAATAAGTGCACAGTTTCCCATCAATTAATTTATTTCGATTATTGTACCAGGTTTCAGTGTATTTATCACAGAGTAATTTCTTTACAATTTTCTTAAATCTATACTGACTAAAATCTCTTAACGGATATCCAATTTTAATATATTCTAAAGCTTTTTCTACTAGTGAGTACCATGACAGTTTACTGTTTAAATGTAAAGATTTACTATATAGATAAGCATCCTTAAGTAGTTTAAATTCATTTTGGTTTTCAAGCCTGTACCAATAACAAATGATTGATTTCAAAATATCATGATGTAGAGGAAATCTCCCCAATGAATATGCATGATATGCACCCAGATTCAGAATCTCTGAACACAAACACTTAAACTCATATTACTTGAAGACGACATCAATTAGCATGAATATTATTTTTTTTTACTGTTATTTGTTAATTTTCTATATGATAAACTATTTTAACTTTATAGAAATTTAAAATGTGTTGAACAATATTTAAACAAGTATACGTGTACACGGTTTGAATTATATTCCTTCCTTTCATCAGAAGTAAAGTGGACTAAAACCAATCTTTTCCTTCTTTACATTAACAACTACCAGGGTTTATCACTATTTATTTATCAGTAAAGTTGCTGTTCTCTCACTAATTTATTGGTTGTCGCATTTCGATCGGAACAATGCAGTTGAAGGCAATTGTTTTTTTTAAAAAACACAGACTAAAAACCTACCCAAAACACCGTGGATTAAACAGATTTTTCCCCATAAGACAGTGTCAAAGGTGGATTTTATTAATAGAATAGAAAATAAAATAGGAGGGGGGTGGCATTAAACTCATTCAATGATGGTTCACCTTTATGTTTTCACTCAGTGATAGAATTCATTTCCTTTCAGACAAAATGAGTACTGCAGTAGCACCACATCCTCCTAGTCAATCTGTAGGATCTCCTAGACAACATGACAGAAAAGCACTAGTCTCATCCGATGGAAAAAATGGTAATTTTTTTAACAATTAAAAATTCTGATTTATATACCTGGATGTATTCTATATATCAGACACATGGTCATTAGCACTCTCTTTATACACTTTTTGGCAGTAGTGGATAAAACAATTGTAGCTGAATTAGACCTGCATGTACTGAGGAGAGTATATACTATTTGACTTGATTAAAATCCACTGTTCTGATACTCTACCATTCTCAGCTCTAGTATGTAGTAATCAAACCCAAACAGCAGAGCTTGAATAGATTGAGACGCTGTTCTTTATCTGAGGTGACAAATTATGTATACGATACATATAACATGTGTTATACTGTACTGTAGCTTTACCCGAGCTGAGAAATAGCAACAATGCGCTAGACAAGACAAAGCCCCTGCCCACTTCACTACAAAGTGACTTCATCCCAGAAGATGTCTTGTTTGCCCTGACACAGCCTCCTCCTGTCCGGGATCAGCTGGGACCCCCCACCAGGGCCAGGAATCTTAATGTCACTACAGTAAGTCAAACTAAGGTTTAGTCAAGAAATAATTCATTAGATGTTAGACATGGTAGCTGCAATATTGCATATTGTACTCGGTTGTGTGGTAAGCCACTTAAACAAAATAAATTATTGAATAATTAGTATGCTCAATTGTATAGTAGTTCAAGGAAATGTAGTAAGTCAATGATATTTCCTCAAATGATTTGATTTTAATGTTCAATGTACAATAAAAGTTGATTTGATATTGTCATTTATTTAATGTGAAATATTTTCTGAATATCAAAATTCTTGAAGAATATTGTATATTGATAAGATATTTGTTACATAGGCCATTGTATAGAATATTTACAGAATGCTTGTGTACTTTTATTTTAGGTGCCAACGAGGGCCCCGCCATCTAATCTTTGGAGTCACAAACGAAGAGAGAGATTCAAGCACCTCACAGAAAACACACCATGCATTTGTGGAGCTGGAAGGTAAAATTTATCACAGTCACTTCTGATTTACAACACGTGTCAATTCAACTTGCCATGTTAATGAGTGCAGTAATAATCTGGAAATTGTTAATTTTAGTGACATATTCTTCCTGTTAATTGATTATTTATTATTACTATTAATTAATTAATTCTAGTGACATATCCTTCCTGTATGATGTTCCCCTCCCAGAGAAGAAGCTGGAGAGACCAGATAAACTGGACAAAAGTTTTGCCAGGAAGGAGGCTCTGGATAAGCAAAAAAAGGTCAGAAAATGTCCAACTTCATCATTTTAAATGTAACATTGTAAGATGCATGTACGATTGCTATTACATGTATATATATGTTGAAAGGATTGATTCACGATTTTTCACCGATTTTGTTTTTCAATTTAAATGATAAAAATCTAGAGAAAATATATTTAAAAGGTTTCACAAAAAAATATGGTTATATATCATGACAAAAGCTCATATGATAGAGAGTTTATTATTTGTTTTGTAAACAAAGATTGAGGTGTGTTATTGTTTATGAAGTTTTTAAATAAATGGATATTGATCCATTTATATATATCACATTTCAAGTGTACTTTAGGTAAAATGTCATTTAAAAGTTGAATTTGTGACTGTACAAATTTAAGATGCTTTAAATTACAACATTAACATTTCACTGGTTTGTTTGTAAACATAAAAAGATTTGAGTACAGTATTTGTTTACATAACACAGAGTTAAGGCTAAAATATCGCTTTTATCTTTGCATTCAGAAGGTGTAAATTTTGGTTGTCAACATTAAATGAATCATATTTTTAATTTTTAACATCAAAAATAAAAAAAATATGTTTTTCAAAAATCATGAACCAATCCCTTTGAACGTACTTGTAATTCCCAAAGATATTATGTTAATGTATCAAACTCACAATTGTATTTTTTCTATTGATGTCAAATTGTAAAACTGTTTTAATCAGATGTCTGAAGACAAGGAAGACAAAGTAATTATTATGAGTACATGTATATGGACAGATACTCTAAGTGGGTAAAGGGGAAAGACATTAATTACACATACAAATGTAATTAATTTAACTGGGCTGGAACTATGTATCACTATATGCAGTTGATAATTGTTTTCAATTCGCACAAAATATTTGAGTTGCATATCGAGCTAATTATATGGGAAATGGTTCAGCTTGCCATTGTGTTTATGAGGTACATGTAAATGTTTATGCTTTGTCACATTAGCTTTAACATATTTATTTTGTACTATGTGTGACAAGTGTATACACTATTATCTTCTGTGTACATATATAAACATATCTTGTCCTTCCTTTATTTTTTCACCATGATAAAATTTTGATGATTTTAACAATTTTAGAATATGTAGTAATAGATGAATTATCATATCAGTATGTATGTTTTTCACATAACTATATATGTAATTCTAGTATATCAATAATATACATATAACATTTTCAGCACAGATTATCACGGTAATCAAAATCAGAAATTCTGTAGAAGTACATAAAAATAATAATTTTTTTTTTACCTTTTTTCAGCCACTGGAGCTACCGGACACTTTAATTCCAGAGGAATATCACATTGTTAAAAACAAAGGCGTGATGGGCATCGAGTTCCATGAGGAGTATGTATTTATTTGTATATTACAATACAATGTTTACAGGGTATATAGTACACATATAGTCAATTTATTCTGTCAAGATGTCCACATGTACTACACATTTTAATGAGGGTTGGAGTCGAGGCATATCAGTATGAACAAATTTCATAAAGACACACAGACAGACTTATTTAATTGTAATTGCTGGGCTAGCAACGATAGAGGAATACTCATACAATTCTCAACAATTGACCAGAAATAACACACTTATGTGTGACATTTCTATTGTCATTTTTATTTTCAGCAAATACAGCAACCAAGTAGAGGACCATGAAAAACACCTGGTATTGTTTCCCTCCATGTAAGTATCTAATATATTGTCATCAATACCTGTACATATGTCATCAATACCTGTACATATGTCATCAATACTAACACACATGTCATCAATACCTGCACATATATGTCACTAAATACCTATACATACATCAAGACCTACATGTACACATATGTATGTCAATGCATATAAAAAAAAATCCATATCATCAAATACCTACACACATTTCATAGATTTTTCATGTAAGTTTACGATATACTTAGGACATATGCCTAGTACACATAGGTCATCAAGTCTTTAGTTTAATATTTCTTAGCCTCCATATATAAAAGAGATCTACACAGGGTATATATCATACAATAACTATTAATGTTACATAAGTAGACAGACACTTGATTTAGAAAACTTACAACAGAAAAGTCTTACACCTTAAACGAAACATATATTTCATACTTACTGGTGCTAGAAATCGACAGCTCACACTGACTTCATTCTTATGGTATTGATACCCTCAGTGAAGAATTTTACACCCCAGTGACGTCATTTGATTTCAGAGGGAAATTGAAATGGATATAATCAATAATTGCTCATGGATGCACAATTTGTACAAGTGATATATTAAAAAGAGAGAAAATTTTTGCAGTTCTGTGGCTTTGATGATAAAGGTATTGACATGAATTTTATTTAGGAAGCCGTCCAGTAGGTTTGAGGTCGTTCAGCTGAAGAAGACCATGGACCAGATGTTAGATAAGGCTGGGGTATATGACACCGATTCTGAGATCAAGGGGCCCACACAGGTAACTTCATGGACTAATGTGTTGTGCACGTGTGAGATTTGGATTCATTGAAGATAAAATAATTTCTTATCACTATCCATATTCATTGGTAGCATTTAATCTGAGAATTCAATTGTTCACACATTTATAAAATATGAGTGCAATGGTGCAATGTGCTGATTTATTTTTGTTCAAATATGAAAGCCTTCATTCCACCAAATTATAGTTGTGTAATCTCATATGAATAAATTTCTTGAAAAATTTATTTTAAAGGTCTTTCTTTGAAATAAATTACAGTGAGTAGGTAAAGTTCATGGTTAAATTCTAAGCATGTCTCTGTTCTCACTTGTCAAATCACAAAAGATCTACTGCATCAGTCATAGAGGAACCAACTTGTTGCAAACCATTTATATTGTTCAATATGGCAAAATATTTGCTTAATTTCCTCCCCTATAATTAAATTATTTAACATTTGAATCAATTTATATGATTGCTTCTGTAAGATGTTTTAATTTCATGGTGCTAAAATTTCATGTACAATCACAATGGTTTTAATTTCTCACATAGAAAAATCTGATTTTAGAATTTCTATTATGAAAGCATTAAAATATTTTTGATATTTCATTCACTATAGATTTCATTTTGCAAAAAAAAAAAAAATACATTATGCACATTGGAATTTAAAACTATCATGTTAATTTCCCAATCTACAGATTAATGTGAAAATATGTACACTGTATTGAATTTTATGAATCATTTTGAAAATCCTTAATTTGTTGTCATTTGTGTCTGTTTTATGTCACAGAAAAACAAATCACCATTTTTAAGATGTAAATTGGTTTCATGAATGTCAATCAACCAATCAAATTGTGTGTTACAACCAAAATTGATTTATTCACAGCTATTTTGATTTATTCACTAACGGTATATTTGATTTATTCACTCAGGTATATGACACTAGAATTCTCTTGAGAATATAGCTTTCGAACTATATTATCTAATGTCAAATTCTATATTTTGTATAGATACAAAATTTTTCATGATGGAGAATTCTTCTTTTTCAGTGGATTAATTGCTTAGAGATATCTCTTTTTAGATGCATAACTTACTAGAGTTAATCAAGAAAGAACAAAACATTTACAACACAGTCTTTCATGAAGTCATCAGACAGGTAGGTTTCATTGATGGAAATGTCAAAGCTTGCTCAGTCTTATCAAGATCACAGGAAACGGGTCATAAACATGGAATGTCTCTTAACTTAAGAAATTATATACATCTGGGAACAAATTCTGAATATTTCAAGAGAAATTATGCATTAAATATTTTATAACATATCTGTTGACATGAAAAATTAAAACGTGTGATATTGATAGTAGATTCATGATCAAATGGTGTGATTTGGCCCTGTTACTGATTTGCAGTTTTATACAATATGTCAATTTGTGTTGAATTTTCTGATTGTTATAAAGATAAGTCTTCAATTTATCCGCACACCAAAGACTTTTACCCAATAAATTAATTTCCCATCCTCTTAACCTTTTCTCAGAAATTGATAATAATTGATCACAAATATTCTTTGGGACTTTTGGACTAAGGTCATTTTCTATAAAGATCAAGGTCACTCAGAACATATGCCTTATATAAGGAAAAAGTTTCTTATTTCAATAGTTTTTGATCAGGCATTGATCATATATCACACAATTAAGTAACAGGCAAATAGCTGATCTCTGACAGAGATCATTCAAGGTTATTTTGGAAAGGTTAATGTCACTCAGAACATATGCCTTATTATATGAGGAAAAAGTTTCTTATTTCAACATATTGATCACATATCACACACATAAATAATAGGCAAATGACCTACAGACAGAGGTCACTCAAGGTCATTTTGTAAGGTCAATGTCACTCAACATATACCTTATTTATGAAAGAAAAAACATCATTTCAACAATTGTTGATTATTGTGCAAGTCATTCATCATTTAGTTTAAAAAGTACTGGTAGTTCATTGGTTAGATGCAGTTCAGGGAGCATCCATTAGTTTTAGGAAAAATCATGTGACACAATCATCTAATCAGAGGTTTTCATTGCTCAACCTTTTGAGATAATCAAAATTGCTATTCTAGTAAATCCATTTGTCTTGTTATAGGTGAGCATAGAATGCGTGGAGCGAGGAGAGCTGCTGGCGAATCTGAGACATAAATACAGCGACCTCCTGAATAAAGTCCCACAGCAAATCAAGAGGTAGGTGGGGGTCACCTGACATATAGTTTACAGTATTCATCCCACTCAATTGAAAAAACTCATTCTCCCATTCCAGGACTTTGGTCTATGTTTAACCTCTTCAACTGGATCAACTCTTGTTTATTTTCCTGAAAACAAGGAAAAATCATGTGACACAATCAGCTAATCAGAAGTTTTCATTGCTCAACCTTGTGAGATCATCAAAATTGCTATTCTAGTAAATCTATTTTGTCATGGTATACTTCGTTACATGTATGTGCATGTATATGATGAAAATAAAGTGTGTTGAAGATTTACTCATTGAAGTCAACAACAATGGAGTAGCATTTCAAGTAGACATTATTTTGTTTATTTTTGTCATGCACTGTAATGGGGGAATTTTAAGATTTACAAATCGAACGTGCCTTTTACTAGTTTTTATTTTCAAATAGTCTGACGGTTACCAATGTAAACAATGTACCTCTGAATTTTGATAGGTTTTTTTGTATGTTCTTGGTCATTTTGGTTTTTATCTACTGTGCATGTCATTCTATATGGCTTGTTGGGTGGATTTAATTTAGACCAAGTTTCTGGTGAAACACATTATATTTGTACACTTTGTAGGTTTTACATTTGCTCAATTAAGGAATGAAATAGCTATTACAATGAACAGATTTAACAGGTTATTGAAATACTTTTAAATGGATTTGATGATTTTTCAGTAAGAAATCTCTTTCTTGGTGTGTTTTTTTTTTTTAAATATAAAATTTCATTAATCACCACCACAGTTTAAGAGCCCACATGCAATGAGGTTAGCAGAATAAGTAGAGATATTTGATTTGAGGAGTATTGCATACAAATATTTGAAGAGAATTTTAAACATGAAGCAGCTGTAGATACAGAATGATGCTTTCACTAACACTTTTGAAGTTTATCTCAATATCATGTTAGATCTCATAACAAATCTTTGAAATTCATTTAGTACATTGAATTGTCCATTGTTTATAGTTTGCATGAGGAAGTAATGGCACAACGAGCTCTTGACAGGCGACTTACAGAAGAGCTCATGAGATTCAAGGGCACCATCGGAATATTGACCAGGTAGACAAAATTTTGAGACATATGGAAAGTAAGAGTTATTTCCCTTTTAATGAGATGGAATAATTCCTGGACTGTGACTGGGGTATCGAGGAAATGAAACTATAACACTATATACAGTAGAGAAAGTCTTGTTTATGAGTTACTTTCATTTTTAAATAAGCGATATTTCAAAATAATGGAATTTAATATGATTGTAGTAACACAGTAAGTTGTATTTAAAATCTGTGCCAAACTGCAAAGTAAGAGTTGTCTCCCTTAAAATAAGAGGCTGTCAAGAATAAAACAGTTGGAGTAATTGATTTGGCTGTCTGCTAGTAAAGGCAGCACTGCAGTATAGGTCTATAAATGTGTATATAATCACTAACATTACAGTGAGCTGTCGGCTGTCAAAGAACATGACAAGAAAGTAACCAGGGAAGCTCAACAAGCTCAGGAAGATGTGAGTAGGAGTTACCTCCCTTCAGTTTTACATGATCTAATGTCGAGAATATGAAGATTCATCTGTGACAAACTTAATCTGTATTTATTTTTTGTTAAACAGCTGAAGACTGCGCTGTCTGAAGCCCAGAAAAATGCTAGTCTTCTGGCAGAGTACCATGATTTGTATGAACTGCAGAGGAAAAGACTAGAAACCTCCGTCCATCTACTGACTGAAGAGCGAGAACTCTGGAGTAATGCTGCCTACAGTCTGGCTCTCAAGGTACTCGTTATAGAAATATTACAGCCTGGCTCTCGAGGTACACGTTATAAAAACATTACAGCCTGGCTCTCAAGGTACACATTATAAAAATATTACAGCCTGGCTCTCAAGGTACACATTATAGAAATATTACAGCCTGGCTCTCAAGGTACACATTATAGAATTATTACAGCCTGGCTCTCAAGGTACACGTTACAAAAATATTTCGTGTTTTGTAGGGTCTCAGTCAACAATGGTTTTTCAATGGGTGACAATTTCACAATTTACCCATCAAAACATGTAAAAAATTTGTTTTGTAAATATACTGAATGTTTGAACTGTAAACATTCTGCACAGTTAACAATTTCTATTTACCTGTCGTCATTCATTGTCAACCATTGCTATGTACTGTTACTCGGAGGGTGTGGTTTATGCAGTACTTTTTGACAAATGTTTCTAAACCAATCAAATTCCTCTAATTTACATGAAAGGATAACAATATGTAAATATCTAATCATAACATGTATTTTGAGATATTTCTATTTCTAAATATAGATGTACCTGTACTTTTACTCTTTCCCCCTTTAAAATCCAGGTATCAAACGAGTTATGGAATAATAATGTAGATTTCTTAGATTTCTTTTCTCAGTTTCATTAATCCTAGATCAGTTTCTTTTTTTAGCTTCAAGTGAGCTTTTCTGATCAAAATTTGTCCGTTGTCTGTCATCGTCGGCGTAAACTTTTCACATTTTCAACTTCTTCTCAAGAACCGCTGGGCCAATTTCATCAAAACTTGCCACAAAGCATCCTTGGGTGAAGGGCTTTCAAGTTTGTTCAAATGAAGGGCCATGTCCCCTTCAAAGGGGAGATAATCACAAAAATGTAAAAATAGGGTGGGGTCATTTAAAAATCTTCTTCTCAAGATCCACTGGGCCAGAAAAGCTGATATTTACATGAAAGCTTTCTGACATATTTCAGATTTCAGTTTGTTAAAATCGTGGCCCCCAGGGGTAGGATGGGGTCACAAGGGGGGGATCAAAGTTTTGCATACAAATATATAGGGAAAATATTTAAATATGAGCCAAGGTGACTCAGGTGAGCAATGTGGCCCTTGGGCCTCTTGTTTTTATATACTAATGAAAGTTAACAAAATCTATACTTAGAGCAAGAATCATTTGGACTATGAATGATACCAGATAAAACCTGTACAAATGATGTTGATTTTATCAGGTAACCGAGGAGGCCAATCTGACCACGGCTAAAAAGCTCCACGTTAGTGAGAAATCCTGGGCGAAACTAGCCACCCATTTCACCATCCTGCTGAGTGACAAGGATACCGAGTTACTGACCAATCTTCAGACCCACGTAGAAAATTGGCGAGACCTGGTTGACGAATTCAATATCATTCTGAAAACTCGCGAAGAGGAAATGAAAATTAACATTAGTTCTCTGAAAGGAAGCATGCAAAAGTGGATGTTTGAGATCCGAAAGATCTGCTTGTAAGTTTCAATTATAAAAAAAATTATTGCAATTTGTTATCTGAAATATATATAGTCAAGAATTTTTTTGAATTATGCAGATTTGTTAATTTATTGATTGCACTCTTTCACAACAGTAGTGTTGCCATGCATTTTTCTTTTTTTAGATAAGTATAAAGCTTAGCTCTGTATTCTGAATTTGTTCTGTGATGTATCCTTCAGATTGGTACATATAAATTTATTGGTTACCAAAATAATATTATGACTTGGATATTTCTCATTCTTACACTGACTGCAACTGAGGTTGAAAATAATATACATAAACAGTCCCCATAAATTTCGCCCATAAATTAGTTCCCAGAAATAGTACTCATAAATTGGACCCATGAATTGCAGTCCAAAATAGTGCTAAAAAAATTGTATCCATAAAAAGATACCCTGAAATAGTACCCATAAATTGTACACAAAAATAGTACCCAAAGATTGTACCCAAAAATAGAACTCATAGATTGTACCTACAATTAGAACCCAGAAATTGTACCTAAAATAGTACCCATAAATTGTACCCAAAGATGGTACCCAAAAATACAACTCAAAGATTGTACCTAAAATTAATATGTTTACGGTGTGAGCGTTGAGATGAGCGAAGACACATAACATCTTAGAACATGACTGTAGGCAATTCATTTAACGCGGGAAATATAACGCAGTTGATGTAAACAGTTAGCTGCAATTGTTTTTCTTTCAAACCAGTCAATTATCCACAACAAAACGTACGGAGGTATGGGAAAGCTTGTCTGGAATTTAAAATCATTTGTGGTACTTTCCAAACTATTCATTTGTTTTGTCTATGGGGGTGTCAATGAAGTGTGCCGCAGTGACGGCAACATTTTTCCGGAAGCATTATGGGTAGTCCCCATCGTTTTTCAGTTGATTAAGAGCAAATCACGTGACTCAATTGCGTAATCATTGGAGCTTCGCTCGCTATTACCTATAAAATAGTGCTCAAAAATAGTACCCATAGATTGTAGCTCAAAATAGTGCTAAAAAGATTGCACCCATAAATTGTATTTGAAATATAGTACCCATTAAATAGTACCAAAATAGTACTCATAAATTGTACCAAAAACAGTACCCAAAGATTATACCCAAAAATAGTACCCATAAATTTTACCCAAAGATTGTACCCAAAAATAGAAATCATAGATTGTACCTACAATTAATATCCATAAACTGTACCCAAAATAGTACCCATAAATTGTACCCAAAGATTGTACCCACCCAAAATAGTACCCATAAATTGTACCCATTACAGAACTCATAGATTGTACCTAAAATTAATACCCCAAAATAGTACCCATAGATTGTAGCTCAAAATAGTGCTCAATAGATTGCACCCATGAATTGTATTTAAAAAATAGTACCCGTGAAATAGTACCAAAATAGTACTCATAAATTGTACCAAAAATAGCATCCATAGATATTGTACCCAAAATGGTACCCATGAAGTGGTACACCATACAGTATCTATGTATATAAGTTGTACCCATAAAGTAATAATAGTAAAACAGTACCCATAAATTATATTAATAAATAAGTACCCAAAATAGTACTCATCAGGAGAGTGGGTCTCTGTGAGATTTATCAAAATATAGAATTCATTTAGAAAACAGAGGAAAGCTTTTTCTTCCATATTTGTAAGAAAAAATTCTGCTGCAACAGTAATAATCACCACACTGGGCACTCTGAAGGGTAATAATCACCACACTGGGCACTCTGAAGGGTGATTTGGTCACAAGTCTTATAACTCAACATTTCATGTTTTTGCACCAAACACCAATCTATGTTAGCACCGCTCTGTTCACAAGCTAAAAGAAATACCATGGTTTTCGAGTAATTCTATATTTAATGAGCACCTGAATTTCAGTGACGTGGACGAAAATGCTAGTTTAAGTGCAATGAGGTAATATGTGTATATGTACAGTATATGTCAATTTAACCACAGGTCCAGTCTTGTCTTGTCGGTCAGGGGACATGGGAAACAAACTGCTGTACTAAAAATTTGAAATTGTATTCTGCAAAACTAATAATGTCCCAAAGTACGGGTCCCATGTATTATACGTTACAGAAGATTGACTTTTCAGCTTTTTGTAATAATGCAATGTGAGAGTGCATGTTTCGTTAACAAAGAGAATTAATGAGTCTAACGACATAAAATGAAAATGCTGATTTTGTTTGATTTTGATTATTATAGAAAAATAAGACAGAGGTAAGCTATGACTGTGGGGATAACATGGTTTATTAGTAACAGTCCTCGACAGTATGTCGTCAGTTTCCATGACGTTCATCTCATCAATAGAGCTCCCCGTTTGCTTCTCTTAAAATAACGCTAGATTTTATTCGTATTTTGAATTGTCAGACTTCAGAATCACTAGTTTCATATCTTATCATTATAGTATAGACATTTTAGAGATATTGCTGTGGTAATGGGGCTATCCTCTTCTATTAATGAAATTGAGTTTTGAATACCTCATGTTGAAACAGATAGCAGAATTAATTATATATGTATAATTGTTCTAGAGCATTTAATTAAAAGCATAATGCATTCCTAGAAATCATCCACACATTTCATGTCATGCATTGATGCATGTATAAAGCATGTGAATGGAATTTAATCATTATTTGATTTTAATTAATTAAGGCTGACCCGTAGTCGAAACCACCAGGTGTAAGTTTTAATAGCATGATTTGATGCGTGTAGTGAAAGTGGGTTTTATTATTGTACAAGTTTTAATGTCAATTGATATTTATATTTCTTTACTTTAATTCAAACTGTTCAATGTTATAGATTTTGTGTTAAAGTCGTCAAGGAAACATTATGCCATTAAGTGTGTTTTTGACCATGTGACTTTCACTTTGACTTGAAATAAACTGACACCTTCCAGTTCAACAAATACAAAGTCTCTGCATATTAGGGGCAAGATGAAAAGATCGATGTCGTATAAAAATCTAAATTCAAATAGTTAGGAGAAGGGGGGGGGGGGGGGGGGGGGACTCCTGTAAGTTTCTGTCATCCGACATTGATTGCACTTTAGTGGGAAAAGAAAAAAAACAAGTGACTGTTAAAAACCACATATTAATAATATTACATTTTAATGACAATTTAATAGTTTTAATGTACACTTTCATTAGTGAATAAACAGTAGAAAAGGTATACAAAATGTTATTTATAACCGTATGTCGATAAGTTTCAACATTCATCATCTTTAGTTTTAAGGAGAAGTGGGGTCTTGGTGAAAACTATGTGAATTTAGTTTGTTATCAGACATTGAACTATTGATCTGGCCCCTTGCATAAATGAACTTGAAAAATATTGTAACCAAGATAAGTGGACAGATGGATGGACAAACAAAAAATGTTCTTAATGCTCATATCTCTGGGACATGAAAATCTTCTATGTACCAAATGAGGAAATTGATTGAAAAACATTTGCGTTGATTAACAGTACAATTAAACCAGTCAAATAAATACTTTTTCTTCTTTGTTGATTCTGTATTTAACTTGTACTGTTCATCCATTAGATTAATTCAGTATATCAATCTCATATGTTTCTGTTTCCTTCTAGTTCTGTCCTTTCATTGATGTTTCGTTATTCATTAACATTTCCTGTTTAATTGAATAGCCAAAAATAACGTTAGTTTCATTTTTTTGGAAACATTGTTAACTTTACTTTCTGAAAATTCTCCTCTTGCAGTGTCTTTTGAAAATTAGAATTTTTACCAATTTTATTACAATACCCGGTATACAGACCTTGGAGTATAGTCGGGTACATGTATATCACAGTGACCTTGATATTTCACATACAGTATGTGTATATTTCAGCAATGAAATATGGGAGTTCATATAAGATTTTTCATTACAAATAATGAAATATTGTAATTATCATTGCAGTTTATAACTCTGTGGTATTTACGATTTGGATTAATCATTTATTGATACTATTCTAGGTCGGATAAGTTTGGCAAAATATGAGATTGTAAATACATGTACAAAGATACACATATACAAATGAGTTAATTAGATATTTTTTATTAGGTAGCACAAGAATTAAAAACTTTTTATCAGATGTTATGCTCAGTTTCATATTGGTACAATGTCATATATTTGAAATTTACCAGATGTTGTCATTTGTTTTGTCTGTCAGAATTAATTACTGTAAACGTGATTTGGTTGTCTGCATGAAAAATGAAACTTTGAATGAGTTGTATTGGTAAAACTAAACTGCATGCAAAACACCATTTAGCATAATTAGTTAGAAAGTTGATACATAAGTTTATGAAAGAATAGTAATTGATATTATTTATCATTGGTAGAAAATGTGGGTGTCTTTTTTGTAAGAATGAAACCATCATGTAGTATACTTTGCTTGTACGTAAATGTTTTAGTATTTTACCCAATTTCAAAGAGAAAACATTGAGTGTTGTATCATAGCTGAAGAGTTTTTAAAAATATTGCTTCAAAACCAGTGTTATTTTATTTTAGTACAAAAGAGGGCCATTTCCAGAAGTCTCCAGATGAAACAGTATTGAGAATGTTTCTGGAAGAAATGAGAACCTGGGAGGAGGTGGGTATTCATTTGTTGACAAGTTCATTAAAAAAACCATGAACCTCCACTACACCCCCCCCCCTTCCCAAATAAATCATGGTGTGAGTATCTTACAATGAGAACCTGGGAGGAGGTGGGTATTCATTTGTTGACAAGTTCATTCAAAAAACCACAAACCTCCACTACACCCTCCCCTCCCCAAATAAATCATAGTGTGAGTGTCTTACAATGAGAACCTGGGAGGAGGTGGCTTATCATTTGTTGACAAGTTCATTAAAAAAACACCATAAACCTCCACTACACATGAACATCCCCCAAATATATGATACGCATACATGTACCTTACAAACGGAAGAATCCACACCAAAGGTCCTATTGTCTTAAATCATGGCACCTGAGAAAGGATGAAACTGCAGTAGAGACCATTCTCAGTTTTACAGTGGGATTTTTATTATATTCAAGGTGTAAAACAAATGTTATTTTGCAAATTCAATAGATCCCAAAATTTACTAATCATTTATCTGCACTAAAGATAATCAGATTTATAGCATATCTAAATCATTCAAGAAACCTAAATGCTGGAGGAAAAATAAAAGACCCACGAATTCATTTAAAGAACATCCCCTCACAGACAATTTAACTAATACAATTTTTCACAATAGTATGTCAGCTCCTTATCTAGTGTAAAGTTCATTTTGTTTAAATCTTGGTCATTGGAGTAAGGATGGGGCCACACTGGTGGTTCTTAGTCTTCTGTATAGATGTAGCGGTTCAAAGTCTTGTGCATGAATGACATTGGAAGAACAATGAATCTGTAATTTGACTAAATGATTATCGTGCACCCTTATAAGTAGCGTTGATTCAGTTTTGTTCAAATTGTGGTTCGTGGGTCTTTTATTTTTCCTTCAGCATTTAGGTTTCTTGAATGATTTAGATATGCTATAAATCTGATTATCTTTAGTGCAGATAAATGATTAGTAAATTTTGGGATCTATTGGATTTGCAAAATAACAAAAATAAATTCTTTAAAAAATACCTTTGTCTTTTAGCAACAAAGTGATAATTTGCAAAATTTTGATGCACAAAAATTAATCTATAAAATTCTAATTCAATTTTGAATAAGTACAATTTTAATGAGACTTGAAACATTTCATATGTATGTTACGTAAAACAGAACTAATAACAACATGAGGAGATACCTACTTTTGTGACTTTTTGTATTTGGTATAGGTACTCGGCAAGGAGGCGGAGAAATTTGGTGGTGACACTTTACTGAATGGTCAGGAGAAGCTGTCAGTCATCAGACAACAGATGGATGGATGGACAGACAATGCTCTCAAGGTCTTCAGTCGTCACCGCAAGGAGGGGGCCCAGAACCACCCAGACCAGGAGGGCATGATGACCCTTAATGAGGTATCAGACAGACTTAGTGGCTTCTGGTTTAAATTACTGTAGTGGAAGTATATAGGGAACTTATACTGCCTTGCTAGGGAGCTAACTTTTCTACTGATGGGGTAGATCTCTCTCTTAATCACACAAGTTAAGCAACAATGAGCGTGTTCAGACTGCTGCACATCACAAAATGGTGGCAGCATAGTGACTCTGATGTTTGGTGGGAGGCCTATTCAGGTAGAGTTTCTTTGAAGCTCGGTGATTTTGTGTCCATGTATGGACGTGGTTTCGTCCGAGGATGATGATGGTTGTCGTCACAAACAGTGGATGCCGTTGCTGAAGAGGTGCCAAACATTCAGAGAGAACTCACTCATAGCTTCAGTAAGAAGCTTCCCTGAGCAAGGGGAAGTGTAGTGGACAGTATAGATGGAATTTCTACTGCCTCGCTAGTGAGCTAGCTTTTCTAGTGATGTGGTAGAGTCTCTCTCTTGATCATGCAAGTTAGGCAACGGGGAGTGTTTTCAGACCGCTGCACATTACATTACTCAAAACTTACAAAGCAGAATAGTTTGATTTTAAATGATAATAGCTAAGATCTGGGTGAATTTAAAACCAGTAGCCTTTTTTATTGCCTGCAGAGCATGATGAACATGTATAGAGATGCCTGGATAGAAGCATATGTTTACAAGAAATTATTTACAGCTAGGTGACACAAGTTCACCAGAACACTCTAGTATATACATATAATGTACAAATCAATGAAGTATTTGTCTTTGAATGTACATCTACAAACTGATACTGTCGTCAACTTTTATTTGCGTTAGAGAAATTTTCATGAAGTTCACAAGAACCTCATTGTTGCAAATATTTCTCGCTGTGAAACAGTCATTTAATGTTTCTCATATTACATGTACAATGTATATCCATCGTGAAAATTAGTCGTTTATCACTGTCAAAGATTACATGTATATCCATCGTGAAAATTAGTCGTTCATCACTGTCAAAGATTACATGTATATCCATCGTGAAAATTAGTCGTTTATCACTGTCAAAGATTACATGTATATCTGTCGTGAAAATTAGTCGTTTATCACTGTCAAAGATTACATGTATAAATCCATCGTGAAAATTAGTCGTTTATCACTGTCAAAGATTACATGCTTATCCATTGTGAAAATTAGTCGTTTATCACTGTTAACGTGTGAAGGAAAGTCAGCGTGAATGAAAGGTGGTTCACATTTCTTTTAGCTGTGTTGTCAATCACAGGCAACGTACCATATATCTTAATGTACAGGAATTTTATTTTTAAGTTTTCAAGAAAACTGATATACATTATGTAATTTACGAGTGGGTTATTTCTTTTTTATAATAGGAAGTTGAGGAATTGTTGAGACAATTTAGCAACAGAATCACGGGAGAAAATGGTGAGTCTTACTTCAGTCCTCATTTATATTCACATGTAAAGCATTCCTTAGTCTTATTCAGTTAATCAAGGAAAGAAAGTAACCCAGCTCATTTACATGATAGAAAGTGGGGACTATGTATGCTTTATAGAGTGAAAAACATTTTACTAAACATCATAAACTACCCAAACTTACTTTATATTGTATAAAATGAGTAGAGATTACTTTCATTTCGTACAATTTTAATGATTTACGGATTAAGTGTAGTTTGGATTCCAAAGGCTACAGCAGAGTGATATGGCCCTTGACTTTGAAAATTTCACAGAATTCACTGTTTTCCAAACTTTTCTACACCATGCTTTGATATTGAGTCAGTATTTGAAATAACCGTGTGCCCGACCGGCCGAGACGCATAAATTTTGTCAAGCGTGAACACATTTCTTTGCAGAGATGCCTGACCAGATGTGTTAAAATTCCCACTAAATGAAATTTAGATGTATTGAATTTACTTATCATACCAGTAACAAAGTTGTAACAAGCCAAGGGGCTTTATAGAATTATGTATGATCGGGATCGAAGTTTTGGGAACTGAGTCCTATAGTCACATAATAGCTTTAATTAAAAGATAGTTATTGATAAAAGTAATTTCAAAAATGACATTTATTTTCTCAGGGCTACCGTATATACTCACCTATAAGTAAGATTTTTGGGAGTCAATAATTGGTCCAAAACTCTATGTCCGACTTATAGGCGTGTCCTAAGAAGATTGGTATTTTTCTGGGTGGCGTAATGTAGTGTTTTTTAAACAACTCCGACGATTATCATGGACTACCACACAAATGATTATTGTTCACAAATACTAGACATATTGTATTGTTTATGTATTTTAAAATTATGTATAAAGTACAAGTATTTACATATTTTCATCTAGTTAAAAATTATTTACATACCGGTAACTAATACTTTCAATTCAACTAATCTATCATTTATCGGTAAAATTGAATTATGAACCCAATTTAATATTGAAATATTCACATGTATACCGGCTGAAATATATTTCATAAAAGATTGAATATTGTAAACAGATAATTTAGATCATCATTCTTGACTCTTAAAAACTCTATTGTTGATACAATGAATTTTATCGGAATCCCACAATAACAGTGCACGCGCCTCGCGAAAACTGTTATTGTGGGATTCCGATAAAATTCATTGTTGATACAATGAATTTTATCGGAATCCCACAATAACAGTTTTCGCGAGGCGCGTGCCACTAAGTAAACACGGTGTCAGGCACTAGTAATTAGGATACCATAATTGCTTAGGTAAACAAGGGATCATTGCCCATAATAGATCAAGGGTTGCGTTTCAACCCCAAACACATATGGCTTGGATATTGAGCACCTCATAATTATTAATTTCTCAAAATATTATTTGAAACATAGGTAAAAACACTAGAGCATTGACTTGAAATTGTCAACCAATTCTGCCAAAAATTTGTTCCGACTTATAAGCGTGTCAATGGCAAATTCCTACAAAATAACCTTAAAATATACAACCGACTTATAGGCGGACCGACTTATAGGCGAGTATATACGGTAGTAGGTCTTTGGCAGAGCTCACAATTTTTATAATCAGTCAGTCCTGCATGTCTAGCTAATTTTACAGCGAGTTTCAAACACTGCCTTATAGTAAGATATTTTCATGCATTTTTCCAGACAATACTAATATTAGGTGTGTCACTGTACATCAAAGAGTTACAACCTGAGCTTTCTTCCAATTCAACATTTCAGTCACTTTCATCCGAGTTATCATGGCTACTGGACTTTGATTTTCAGACATTTCCTAACATACCTGTAGATTATATTTACCTGATAATAGTGTGTAGTCATGACAAGTTTCAGATCAAATTTGACTTTTGTTCCAGTTGACTAATTTACCGACTAGACTAATATTTACTTGGCTTAAGATGGGGCATAGATGTTATTCAGACATATCGAGTGGAAATGGAGGTGTGGTTACTATACTCAGATGATTTATAATATGATGTTAACAAATTTCATATCACTTTCTTTAAGGAGTTGCACCTCATGCCATTCACTTAATGCATGGTTTGGAGACTTGGGACATGAAGATAGCCGCAGCACTGAACGGGACCCAGCCCATCGGGGACAACGAGTGGGTCAGTCTCCTGAACCTGATGGAGGAGTGGATGGGTGGCATAGATGATGCGGTCCAGTACGTAGGCTCCACTCAGAAGGAGGAAGACAGGATTGAGTCAAAACCACACACTAGGTAGCCATGGTAACCTCGGGTTGCCGTAGTCAGACACTTGAAGCATTCCGTCTGCTACTTGAAATAACCAGCTGGAGCACTGACTATGTATTATCTAAACCACTCTCTGACTTAAATACTAATACTGCACATCTCAAAAATCTTTGCACTAAATGTATTTACATTCTGTGTAGATCATAAAGAATTATAGCCATTCATGTTGCAACTGTTAAATGCAATAGCGCCTCTGCTAACTTCATTACAACTTCAGACTAATCTGCAATTCATGATAGAAAATAAATCATAACTGTGTGAAAATTAATTGCGTACAATTGCATACGGACTCTGTATTTTATGTTCTAAGATAATGGTATATGGAATTAACGTACATGCACTTTTTCATATTATTAGATTTGCAGGCTTCCTTGAAGAGAGGAGGTATTGTAAGATGTGTCCCTTGTGTTCTCCTCGAAACTTGTAAAATGTGTCCAAACATTAACATGTATATAAATATAATGGTTACTGAAATAGAGATTAAATCTCCCCTGTGTTTTCAGACTCTTGTTGACTTTGTTCCTCATGCTCTCTTAGTCTCTCTGTCAACTGTGTCCAGAACTTAACAGATACATATGATTTTAATATTTAACTCCAAAACCATGCTGTCAATAGTAAAAGTTTCCCAATTTTAAACTTTAGCAAAATCTATATTCCTGTTTTAGTGATTCTTAAACACTCTTGTAGGCTCTCAATATAAAATGTTCCTCAATTTTTTTTTCACCTGCGTGCTCAAATGACGTAATCCATACACAGGAATTCAATGCAGACTTACAAAGTTTTTATCATACATCAGTGAATTTAAGGTGGCTTTGACCTTGCGATGTGCTGCTCTTGGCACTAAGTAAACTTTAAGGTGGCTCAGACCATGTGATGTTCTCTTGGCACTAAGTGAACTTTAAGGTGGTTCTGACCATGTGATGTACTGCTCTTGGCACTAAGTGAATTTTAAGGTGGTTCTGACCATGTGATGTTGCTCAGACCATTTCATGTGCTCTTGGCACTGAGTGAATTTTAAGGTGGTTCTGACCATGGGATGTGCTGCTCTTGGCACTACATGTAAGTGAACTTAATGTGGCTCTGACCTTGCAATGTGCTGCTCTTGGCAATAAGTGAACTTTAAGGTGGCTCAGACCATGTGATGTGCTGCTCTTGGCACGAAGTGAACTTAAGGTAGCTCTGACCATGCGATGTGCTGCTCTTGGCACTAAGTGAACTTAAGGTGGTTCTGACCAGCGATGTGCTGCTCTTGGCTCTAGGTGAACTTAAGATAGTTTTGACCATGTGATGGGCTGCTCTTAGCACTAAGTGAACTTAAGGTGGTTCTGACCATGTGATGTGCTGCTCTTGGCACTAAGTGAACTTAAGACAGCTTTGACCATGCGATGTGCTGCTCTTGGCACTAAGTGAACTTATGATAGCTCTGACCATGCGATGTGCTGCTCTTGACACTAAGGGAACTTTAAGGTGGTTCTGACCTTGCGATGTGCTGCTCTTGGTACTAAGGGAACTTTAAGGTGGTTCTGACCTTGCGATGTGCTGCTCTTGGTACTAAAATTTCACTAACATTCACTACTGTGTGGCTTTGATTTCACTTTTCTGTCCACTAACTTATGTATACTACATGTATATTGAATCTATTGCATGTATCATTTCTTATTCATGACAGCAAATGATGATTTTTGTAGTGTCAATTATTCATTCATTATCATGCTTTAGATCTAAAAAGGCATCTATCTTTACACATGTGACAAAATTCTTGTTAAAAAAAACACCAAACTTTTTTTTAATTAACATTATTTAGAAGTTTGGCTTATTGTTATCCTGACTTTTAGGATTGATGTAATGGACACCGTTAGGAAAGTGCAGAAATGGGCGACCACAGCCAGTAACGGTATTGACAGTGAGGACGGTCGACTCGTGGAACAGGTGTGTAGAATTATCACAGGAGGAAAAATGTTTACTGTAATCTTCATTAGGTATCGTTTCCTCTTAAACTTCATGCATTCGTACAGACTAACTGAGTACTGTTAGTTTTGTACAGTAATATTGTGTTGTATTGTTTGAGTCGAATTTATTTTGTTTCAAATATTGGGTGATTTCTGTTACACTGTAAGTTTATATGTTTTGTGCCGCCTGTTTAGGGGCAAATTGGAGTCGCAGTGTCTGTCCATTCACAGACAGTTTTGATCTGTTTATCAGATGTTATTAATGGATTTTTTGGAAGGGTTTGTTGACATGTTTTATACTATGCAAACCTGTGCACCAGCCATGTGGTATTTTCATATAGATTTTTTTTTTTGAGAGGGTTATCACCCTCTCAAAAAATAAAGCTATGAAAAGATTATCTTCAATTGTTTTCTTCACATTCTCTACAAACTATCGTATGTTTGCAACATGGAGAAAGAGAGAGAGAGAGAATGTTCATACTTGACACAGAGGTTGTTCTTGACTTGTTCTATCCAACCCAACCTGGTCATTTGGACAATATCAAGGTCATTTAGACAACATCAAGGTAATTTGGACAATATCAAGGTCATTTGGACAATATCAAGGTCACTTGCAAAAATGAAATATGATTCGTGTGCAAGTCTCTTTAGGACAGTTCTGGTGAAGAGTGCAAGAACTAAAAGTGATAGAATATATAGAAATCTTTACAGAAATTCAATAAATTTTATATAAATAATTACATATAGTACATATGCTACAAAATAACACTGTATATTTGTTATGTTACACAGGTTCTCTCTCTCTCTCTCTCTCTCTCTCTCTCTCTCTCTCTCTCTCTCTCTCATTTTCCAAAGCAGCATATCAGTTACAATGCTATTGAAGTAATAAAAGTAAAGTATTAAGCACAAGGACAAGCATTATGGATTTACGATACCAAATACATTTCATAGATCACAATAACACTAGATTTCTCTGTATAGTGTTACTGACTGCCTGTGTGCTCTGTCTAGGTGTCCACGCTGCACTCACAGATGGTACAGTGGATGGTACAGATGTTGCTAAGGCTGGCCCCAGACCACGAGGGAAACTCCAAAGAGGCAGCGGACATGGTCCTCCTCAACAGCCTCACCCTCGGGCAACTCTACTCCAATATCAAGATGCTATTTGAACAGCTGGAACAGTTCTCCAAATATGTAGCTCTGTAAGTTTGAAATCAATGAAGACATGGTGTTCCCCTGTAATTGGGCTACACACTATCACACATATATGTACCCGTTGCAGCTTTTCCTCCTAAAACTCTGTGTCTTTCCAGTCACTGTAAAATCATGTACACTTGTGGCCTTTTATTTTTATTGTTTTTGTGGTATGAGCTTAACCACAACTTTCAATTCTTTACAAACTGGAAAAACTGAATAACAGTAAAAAATAATAATAATAAAAACAAGTGTTTAATCACATCAGACAGTGAAGACTGGAAAAACTGAATTACAGTAAAAAATAATAATAATAATAATAATAATAAAAACAAGTGTTTAATCACATCAGACAGTGAAGATTTAATTCCACAGATATAAATGATTCTACAGAATATTCAAAATGATGACTTTTTTACGCTTTGTTCTTAACTTTGCTGTGCTAACATTTTCTCTCTTTCTTGCTATACATTTACTGCTTTATACATATCATCATTTTTACTTCTTTGTCATAACATGCTCTCATTTTTTCTCTCTCTGTCTCTCCATCTGTCTCACTCAAAACTTACAGCAAATTCCTCAAGGGCATCAGTAATCGTATAGTACAGGAGGAGTACTCTAAAATTGTATCTCATGGTGAAACAAGGTAATAATTCTCATATCACTCAATTTCATATGTACTAATTCTCATATCACTCACTTTCATACATGTAATAATTCTCACATCACTCACTTTCATATGTACATGTAATTTTTATATCACTTTCATATGTTATAATTCTCAAATCATTTACTTTCACATGTAATAATTCTCATATCACTCACCCTCATTTGTAATAATTCTCATGTCACTCACCTTCGTTTGTAATAATTCTCATGTCACTCACCTTCGTTTGTAATAATTCTCATGTCACTCACTTTCGTATGTAATTCGATTTATTCTGAACATATTCTGCTGATGATTGATACTTCTTATGAATCGATAAACATTCATTTGTTGACTGGGTTCGAGGGTAACGTGTTTCATCAGATCCAAGGACCAAACAATTACATGAGACCTTCAGGCTGAAGGGAACAGTTTGGTCCTTGAGTCCAGGAAAACACAGGTCGTCCAGTGAACATGGTCAACAAATGTTTTGTTATACATAATAACACTTTATCACAATAATTGCATAATTCAAATATTTCATATTAGTTCAACACTCACATAATCTGGATTTCATCTGCGCTTTAAGGCTACCTGCTAATAAACTTTTTATAGGGATATTCCTAATTCTGTTTCGTAACAGTCCAACGTTTTCAAAGTTCAATGAGAGGTCTAACATCAAGTTTTCTATTGCACAAAAGTCCATAGTTTATTGCAAAAACTGTTTATAGTGTATAAAATCAAGAACAAATTTACTATCTACCATATTTTACATGTATAGAATTATAATACTTTGCTTTATCTGCTAAATTTCGTAAGCCATTACTCATCCTGTTCAAATTGCCTTTTTGGCTTTTGTGAGGTTTTGTTGTACATATATTTTGTCAGTGAAATGAATTAAAAATAAGACATTGCTGCTTGGTTTGACAGGTGTTGTAATGGTGTAGTAATGGACAACACCCAGGCCCGACGAGACAACATGGAGGACAATGCTGATCACGAACTGAGGGACTTACAGAGACTCAGGGTGGGTCCTAACACAAGTAAAATCGGGAGGGGGCGGGGTTTATCAAAACAAATTACCTTTTTAGCTCTTCTGAGCCAAAGGCTCAAAGAGCTAATGCTATGGCCATTTGTGCGGTGTGCGTAAACTTTTTAGAAAAAGGGCTATAACTCAAGAACCCCTTGGCCAATTTTTTTCAAATTTGTTACAGGGTATCATTGGCCCAAGGGCTTTCATACATACTAAATATAGGGATGTGACCCTTTAACAAGGGGAGATAATCAGGAAAATACAAAAAAAAATAGTGGTTGCTAAAAAATCTTCTTCTCAAGAACCACAAGGCAGATTATCACCAAACTTACACATAAGGATGAGGATATGTTGTAGATTAAAAATTGTTCAAGGCATTACCCTGGGGCAAAGGGCGTGGTCTCAAGGTCACTTCAAAGTTGACCTAGATTTAAAAAAATTTTAAATTCCTTAAATCTTAGATATTTTAGTCATTATAAGGACTAGGATCATCAAATTTTGAGAGTTGATGCATCTTAGGACCTTGTGTCAAGTTGTCTCAAAAGTAGGTCACGGTGACCTACTTTTTTAATTTTGCAGGTATTTATTTTAAAATTAATTTTGATGCATATCTTGGACACTTTGAAGCCTATGATCATCAAAACTTGTCAGTTGGTGGATCATGGGACCTTGAAATGCGTCAACTGAAAAATAGGTCACCGTGACCTACTTTCTGAATTTTATGGCTTATCATTTATAGATATATTTTAAGTTGTTATTTCAAATACCGAGAGGTTTAGAATCATCAAATCTTGTAAGTTGATGCATCTTGAGGCCTTGAAACATATTTATAAAAAAAGTAGGTCACAGTGACCTACTTTTTGAATTTTGCAGATATTCAAATTTCACATTTTCAATTTTAGATGCATATTTTGGGCACTGTAAAACCTAGGATCATCAAACTTTGTCAGTTGATGCGTCTTCAGTCTTCGGTTTGTGTCGACCAAAAAGTAGGTCACCGTGACCTACTTTTGGTATTTGACAGCTAAATTACTATATTTCAGACACTATTTGACCTACAATCATCAAACTTTGTCAGTTGATGCATCTTGAGTCTTCGGAGTGTATTGACCAAAAAGTAGGTCCCTGTGACCTACTTTTGGCATTTGACAGTTATATTTATATATTTCAGTCACTAATTGACCTACAATCATCAAACTTTGACAGTTGATGCATCTTGAGTCAACGGAGTGTCGACCAAAAAGTAGGTCACCTTGACCTACTTTTGGAATTTGACGGCTATATTTATATATTTCAAATACGATTTGACCTACAGTCATCAAACTTTGTCAGTTGATGGGTCTTGCATGTTCGAAGGGTTTCGACCAAAAAGTAGGTCAACTTGACCTACTTTTGAAATTGGACACCTATATTTATATATTTCAGATACTATTTGACCTACAGTCATCAAACTTTGTCAGTTGATGCGTCTTGCATGTTCAAAGGGTGTTGACAAAAAGTAGGTCACCTTGACCTACTTTTGGAATTGGACAGCTATATTTATATAATTCAGATACTATTTGACCTACAGTCATCAAACTTTGTCAGTTGTTGGGTCTTGCATGTTTGAAGGGTGTTGACGAAAAAAAATGGGTCACCTTGACCTACTTTTGGAATTTGACGGCTATATTTATATATTTCAGATACTATTTGACCTACAGTCATCAAACTTTGTCAGTTGATGGGTCTTGCATGTTCGGAGTTTGCTGACCAAAAATTAGGTCACCATGACCTACGATTGGAATTTGACAGCTATATTTCAATATTCAGATACTAATTGGCTTAAAATCATCAAACTTTGTCAGTTGATATTTCTTGGGTTCTCAAAATGTGTAGACCAAAAAGTAGGTCACATTGACCTACTTTTTTTGAATTCTTAGGATTTAACTAAAGATTTAGAATACTAAGAGGCTAAGAATAGAAATGGTGGGGTTGTACAATTTATCAGAAGAGCGATTCTAGGCCCTTGGGCCTCTTGTATTTGTTAAAAAGTCCTGATATGACATCATGTTTTAAAGGAATGTAAATGATTTCCTTTCACCTGGGGTTTTGCTGTAACTGGTTTTTCTTTAATTTGATTGTGCTCCGAATTCTGAACATTTAGCAAACGTTGTATAATCCAAATTTTGATTAGACTTCATGATGTTTAGTTCATCACTGTTCATGGGTGATTGATGTTCGTGGATTTCGTGGGGCACTCTTACCCACGAATTTACGTGTCGTCGAACTTTTTTTTTAAAACCAAGTAGAGTTATCTCTCATTGCTTACCCACGCAATTACGCCCCCACGAACCAGCAAAATTTTGAACATTGACCCCCACAAACCAGCAAAATTTTGAACATTGACCCCCACAAACCAGCAAAATTTTGGAACATTGACCCCCACAAATTAAAATGCTTCCACTGTATCTGATTCCATGGTTTTGTCTAACTACAAGCACAACACAATTTGGTCCTCGACGTTTAATTACAAAACTACCGAGGCTAAACTTGTACCTGGTCATCATCCTATGTAGAGATTAATGTTATGACCTTTGACCTTCACAGACGGAGTGTGGAGACTGGATTCGAACAGCCAAGCTGCTAACCAGTCACCTGTTGGAGGAGCCAGTGGAGACCCTGTTCCCTACCACTATCCCAGGAGAGGAGCCCACCAAAAAGCCTGCCCCAGACAAGGGGGGCGTAGTGTTCCATGACAAAGAGAAACTTCAGCCTCCAACATCAGCCTCAGTGAGTCTTTTAATGGTGATGTAAAATTCTTAGATTTGGGCTAAATGCACATGAGAATGTATGCAAATTGATGATTGTTTATTAAAGAACTGTACTTAAAGATATAGTATACTAGTTTACTGTAAATTCCTAAATTTATATGCAATTTGTCAATGCATAATTCGCAAGGTTTCACTCGGGAAATATAATTGCTCGCTTTATCTTTATATTGCTAAAATATATGTCAATACTCTTCATCAACAGAGCACTCACAGAATTATGTTCTTTCGATTTGACGTCTATGAGTCATTTCGAGTCTATGTGTCATTTCACGATATTAAGTATTCACCTAAAATAAGGAATCTATACAGTATTCATTTGATGTGTATACTCTTCATTAGCCTGGTGCAGGTCTTGAGATTGTATAAGCAAACAAATTAGTAAATGCATCATTTTTTGATGATTTTTTCAAAAAGGCGCCACCTGAACAGTTAGAAACAGAGAAAAAAACAGAGGACGTTCCACCAGAGCGAGAAACTGCAGAGGGGGAGGAGCAGGGATCACCTGATGCAGGGCCACCTGCCACAGCGCCACTACCACCCAAGGTCGGTATCAAGGTCAAGGTCAAAATACTTACTTTTTTATATGAGTAAACTATGATGTGTTCATTTTAATGTTAAGGGAATTTTTTCCATTGCAGCAAGAAAAAGAACCTAGTAAGGAAAGGCTAGAAGTGATTGGCTTTGATGAGAATACACATATGAAAACTCTAAATCCAATTGAAACAAAGGTACTCTCCCTCACATACTCTCTCTCTCTCTCTCTCTCTCTCTCTCTCTCTCTCTCTCTCTTTCTCTCTCTCTAAACTAATTACAAAAATAATTTGTGACATCATACATGACAAGTTTGATCTATTTTTACAGCCCTCAGCTCCAACCACATTTATACCAGATGCCCCCAACACCCAGAAATCTTACGAGGCTTTGGCTGCTGTGGAGAGTCTACAATCACAACTTCTGTAAGATCAGCTAAAACTACACACTGCATGTACAGAAGATGTAGTGATAGATTTTATGAGTAGAAGAATTGAATTTATTGCCTGGTTTTTGTAGGAACACTGAACAGAGGGCTCAAACTGCAGAGGACAGGGCTGCACAAGCGGACTCCGATCTTGCAGAAGCCAACGAACGGATTAGAGAGCTAGAAAAACGACTGGCCAAATTAGAAAAGCAAGATGAAGCATCCACTACAGGAGATAAGACACCTGCCAAGGTTCCGCTTACCCCCACCACCCCAAGGGAGGACTCCCCATCAAAGGAAAAGTCCCCGGAAAAGAAGGAAGATAAAAAGAGACCGGAATCCCAGGCATCCAAAGCTAGCTCAAAATCTGGTAAATCAAAGAAAGGCAAATAGCTCAAGCATTTCTTAAACACCATCAAGACTGTTTTATATATGTAATTTGTATTTCATGGCATTTACTGTAAAACCAGTATTAACCTGTCCTGGAGCTGGTTCTTGTCAAACATCAGTGATTTATTTAAACTGCTGCGATGTGTTGACTGCCAAACATTGGATGTTTATTGGAATATGTTTATATGTTTTAATATTCGGTGAAACTGCTGATACTTTGTATGAACACTGCTGGACACGTATTTTGGTCTTTGTTGATGTTATATAGTTTAATGTGTATACAGTTTACCGACAGAAGAAATGAAATATATCGGACGAGAAGCGCCACACTTCCACTGACCTAATGAGTAGTCAGTGCCTATAATGTGTCACAGAAGTAAAAGTTTGGTACACAGTAAACAGATTTTTATAAGGATGATTTTATTTGCAATGCATGGATTGTGTTTAGAATCCTGTACACAGAGTGACTGTTTACACTGATGAAAGTTTTTACAATTTTATTGAAATCTGTGATAAATGAATTTGATAATACATGTATTGAGAAATGTCTATTATTTATAAATAAAGAAATAAATATAAGGATTATGACTATTATTCATTTTTTATTAGTTTATGTGTATATGAGAGGAACAACTGTTTCATTGGTTGTTACCTTGGAAACTCATTTGAAAATGAAGGGCTTTACAATTGCACACTAGAAATCCATGTTTTGACTACACTACAGACTTTATGAGAATCAGTTTGGCAAGCAGCATGACAAGCACATTTTAGAATTAAGAATACACTAGTATATTGATTCACATTGATGTTCCCTCCCCTCTACCAATAGGAAGATGTGTTACAATGTCGATATGTACCTATCTCAACCATTGTGTCATGTCCAAGTCATTGATTATTCTAAGACTTTCATGAAACCATTTCCACAAATGAGTATCAAGACTAACTATCTTTATTCCTGCCTGTGTTGTCTTTTTCTGGGGGGGGGGGGGGGGGGGGGGGGGGGTTAAAGGCCATAAGTCAAGAAATAAAGGGCAAGAGTAATGGTAATGGTCAAAAATATTTCTTGGTATCAATTAATATTTCTCGGTGTCAATAAACGTATTTGTCCTCTTCTGAATGTGCATCACATTTCAAATGCCCACAAAAACAGGAGTGGATACATAAAATTTTCAGAGGGGTTGGGGCTGTCTAAATACAGACAATAGTACAAAATGACTTTGTTAAATATTCCAAACCAAAACGGGATGTAGCCGTAGCCAGCAAAGCGAACTGTATGCTCTTTCAGTTGACAGAGGACAGGACTCCATCTCAACACACACGCGCACGTTGCCCTATTCGGGTTTTATCTTATTTTGAAATAATAGATTGAAGAGCAGCCATACGAAATATTAAAATACAATTCTGCTCATACCCGATCGTGACGTATACTTATGTGACCAGCGATGTCAATCTGAGACACGTATAATGTGTGTCTCTAGTGTAACACTCTGACATTGATCGGGGAGGGTCGCAATATTGAAGCTAAGCCTGGGGGTTGTCCATAGTCTCAGAGACAAGAGAGTCAATCCCCCCCTTGATAAAAGAGGGGAGTGGGATTCATGGACAACAGACTGCTGGTGTCCATCTCGGAAGCTGACATTTTGTTTATCTTCTAGCTTGCACCAAAGCTTCAGAAATTTCATCTCTTCGTTAAGATTTTTTGTTTAGTTTTGGACAAAACTTGTATCATTCTGTTTTGTCCGAATCTAACAGGTGTTGTGGTTGAGCTGTGGGGGATTCGATATATTGTGTAGTCAATTGCAGTAATAATATACCACCCTGGTACGGAACATTCAATGGGGAGGGTTGATAAATGTGAGATTGGAATTTGGAGTTTCGTCTTCCATTTGAACGGAAGAAAATGGTGTGGGTTGTGTATAAAAGAAATCCTCCAGATGAAAGATTGTGTAAAATATTGGGAAGCATATATTCTCATTGAGTGATTAACCTGCCGAAGGGATATCAAACACACTAAGACATTAATGTAACTTTGTCCACCTTGATAATGAAAACAAAATTGTAGGATTTAACTGTGAAAATTTTGAAGTGCTTTCTGAGCAGTGTATGATAATGAAACAGCTAGACAAGCCATTTACACATAAATAACCAATAGAGAGAGGGGGAGGGAGGGAGAGAAAGAGAGAGAGACAAGCCATTTAACACATAAATAACCTATGGAGAGAGAGAGAGAGGGGTGGAATATGTATTTTGCATTATCATACCTTTTTCTTCTTCAAACACTATATCTCTGAATTTCCCTGGTGGTTTTCCCCCCTAGAATAAACGGTGGTATTACATCCCTATGTACACCTTAAATCAAGTCAAACCAGTGTTATCATAAAATACTACTGTACACAGATTGTATTCAAATTTTAAACACAATTTATCTGTTAGCGTACAGATTATACAAATGTTTTCTTTGATGCCCGAATTAAGGACCCTGATTTGGAATAAAGAATGCGTCTATTCCGTTTGTATGTGCATGTCGGTCTGCGACCGATCCTGAAAGTAATGCGAGAGGGAAAGGTCCCAATTTTCCCAACCTAATCTCGACAGAGATTCGACTCGGCTGAATATCTCGACTGACGCCTTCACCGTACATCATTGGGTCAAATGCTGTCTGACTTGTTTCATATAGATTGTTGGGCCGTTCTTGGCACACTAATTTTGATTACGGATAACTCCGTTTATCTGATTAAGATATAGGGCTCAAGGCGGGTGTGACCGGTCGACAGGGGATGCTTACTCCTCCTAGGCACCGTGTTTGCCCAAGTCTCTATTTTGTATTGCTTATAGAAGTTATGAGACTGATCTTCACTTTTCATTAATTGCCAGAACCGACCGAAGCTGAAAGTGAATTCATTCCAGACATGAATTATGAAGGACTGCTCCGAGATTCGGTGAAGGCGTCAGTCCAAATATTCAGCCAAGACGATTCTCAACCGAGATTATTCCTAACCCAGAATTACGATTACAGATTTTTTTCCTTATATGGTATATCTATGATATTTAAACATTCTCATGCATAATCTATTGAGATAATGAATCATAATTAACTGTTATGTAAACGTCACTAAGACTTCCCCTATCTGTTTCTATGTTTATGATTACAACGTGATCTCAGGACAGTTAACCATAAATTCAGGGTCCATCCGTCATTATATAGTAGTTTACTCAGGAAATGTCGCGGCTACCGATCCATTGATGTCACGCTTTGTTCCAAATGATGCCGACCACGTGACGTGTTCACTAGTTACAATAAATGTATGCATCATTATATAAAAATTTCCCACTGTGGAGTTTCAAGCCATCATCTGGGGCACCTTAAATGTAGGTATGATTACTAATGATATTTAGAGATATACTGCAAAATATGTTTATTTGTATCATCTCGGCTACATTAATGTAGGTATGATTACTTATCGTATTTAAAAATATACACCTCAAAAGGTCATTTGTATCATCTCGGCTACATTAAATGTAGGTATGATTACTTATCGTATTTAAAAATATACACCTCAAAAGGTCATTTGTATCATCTCGGCTAGATTAAAGTTAAGCCTATAGATTGGTTTTGGTTTTTTAAAATTTATTTATTATTAAATTGCTATTCGAGATATCAGTACATTGAAAAAGGGTCCCCCAAATTTAATATGACAAAGAGTTAGAGGAAAATATCCATTAAGTGGTGTTTAGATTTAAAAATTTTGAACTATAATGATGATAATGTCTCTAAATTATACAGTTTATACGCCTGAAACCAAGTCTACACAACCAGCTATGCCTGATTAACAGTGAAAACAAATGCATGCCATAGTCATAATAACGCGGGTATTTCCATTAGTTAACAAAGCAACATGTGTTTCCTTCGCGTATGCGGTTGATTGAAACCCGGGAATGTCTGACTTATAATTTACTGATTTCTTTAATAAGGATTTATGCCTAAAATCTGCATTTATGGGGAAGCACGTAACTAATAATATGCGGCGTTGCCCGTACGGCCGAAACCTTTGTCTATTAATTGCAAAATATGCGGTGGGAATTTTAAGCCACTAGTCAAACTGGTCATCATTACTCGGACACTGTCGTCCTTGTATGTGGCTATTGATATAGATTTATTAAATGACCAGTCGTCATTTTTCAGGATACACATGCATACCTAAAGGTCAGCATGTTTAGTGTCTAAATACCTCTCTATTGTTTGAAATATCAGAGACGTACTGTTGCGATAGTTTACTGTCTGCATGTCTCCCAACTCCTTATGTCATTCATAAACTTCTTATACAATGAAGTAACTACGAAGAGGAATCTCCCTAATTTTTGCTAATGGGACAGCAATATGGTACCATTGTATGGGTACGATGTATCCAAGATGTTCTTTAAAGAACTTTAATGCCCTTAATCTCGGCTACCCACTAACTCCACCATTCAAATGTTTTAAGTCTTCTTAAGTGTTACGCTTCATGGTCGATACATAAAACTGGCATTGAAACACTTATATTACAAACAAACCGTGCTACTAAAAGATAACACATCTCGTTCAAATTGCAGTTTGTAGGAACAGAAGAGGCTTAAGGACGTTGATGGTGGGTTTTATTAGTGATATACCAAGTGTAGATATTTGCGACCGTGAACCACAATTTGAAATGGATATTTCATAGATATGGTGTTTCTTGCGGGGGCATGTAGTGCGAATGTTATTCAATAGATGGAGTAAAACAGTTCTACGTTTAACACTATGGAGGGGGAGGCGGCGTATAATCTGACGCTGGAATGGAACCAGGACTACTCCAACAAGCTCCTGCCCACGGTCGTTTTCCAATGTGTGGTCTGTTTTATTGGTCTAGTGGGGAACATATTGGTGCTGCTCGTGTATACCTTCCGAATGAAAGGAAGCCGGGATGACCGCTATTTCATACCCATCCTGGCTGTTTTTGATCTCGTCGCAAGCACCATGGCGTCTGTGTTTTACGTTTTTGAGTCCATATACTTCGTGGACTTTCCGTCGTCCGAACTTTGCAAGGGGATGCTGTACACCATGACGGCAACATCCGGTCTGTCGGCTTTGTTGCTTATTGCGATAGCCGTGCAACGGTATCTGAAGATCTGCAAACCTCACGGCAAACAGATGGACGAGAAGAGGAGGAAAGTGTGTCTGGCGTCCGTCGTCATATTCTCCATCCTATACTCCGCCCCAGTTTTGTTATTTTCCGGAAATAAGGAAGTGGAGGGAACTTTCAACGGACAGAACGTCACGGGATTGACCTGTTTCACGGGGGCTGGGAACTATTCTACCTATGAAGCCGTTTATTATTACATTATATTCCTTCTTATGGTGACCAACATACTAACCGTGGGATTCCTCTACATCCCCATCGGAGTTGTCATCTATCGTCATAACCAGCTCAGAGAGACCCGGCGGAAGAGGAGTATGGACATCACTTCTACAGCTCAGTTTGACTCCATCTCTGACAACCAAATCAGCCAGTCAAGCACCAAAGAAATGGCACGACCACGGACATTCAAACAGAGCAAGATCAATTTCAACATGATGTTCTTTGCCATCGTTGTGTTTTACCTGATTTCTTACACGCCAACATGTATATTTCTGATTATCAGTAAACTTTCCCCGGAACTATGGTATAACATTTCGGCCACAGAAATGATTGTCTACTTTATCTTGCAGAGATTTTACGTCATCAACCACGTGGTAAACCCCATCATTTATGGGTACTTCGATATGAAATTCCGCGCTGACATCGTCAGCTTATGTAAATGTTCATATAATTAACCCCTGCCGTCAATATCATAATTAATAACGTAACGCTATCTTAAGTTATAATCATATGTATATATATCAATGGTTGACCGATTCTTAATTCAAACATTTCTGTTTCGCTTAAATAATTATCATTACATTACTTGCGCAACATGTTATAAAATAAGTTTTAGGCTCCGAAGGGCTCCCTTTGCATCATGTCATTGCTATTTGATGAACTTGTCCATCAAAATCCAAACCAGCAATAAACTAGTATACATTTACAATTTCAATTATCAATGTTAATTATTAATAAACATATATGATATATCAATGCATTTGATTTATGGATAAAAGCACTAATCTTTCAACCGTTCATAAATATCTACATGTATAAATATAAAACATATATATAAACACCTGTGAGATCGTTTGCACTATATATATATATATATATATATATATATATATATATATATATATATATATATATATATATAATAAGGTCAAATACGTCAAAAAATGTGGTGACCCACGCTGCGGGACGTATGAATACATAGAAGAGGGTGATTCCATTACTTTTAAATCCGGGAAAATATTGAAAGTCAATGCCAACATGAACTGTAAATCCGAGAACCTTATTTACTGTGCCACTTGCCCAACTTGTGGAGAAAACTACATAGGACAAACGAACAAACTTAATGCGCGAGTAAGGGTGCACAAACAACAAGTAAAAGATCCTAGTGTGCGGAACACCCCATGTAGTGAACATTTTGCGGAATGCGGGGGTGGTAAATTTAAAGTGTTCCCGTTCTTTAAAATGTGGACTGAAAATGAAATAACTCGCAAAGCCAAAGAGGACTGTTTTATTAAACTTTTCAATCCAAGTCTTAATAGAAAATAATTATTTGAATAATTGAACTACAATTTAGCTTAATATTTTTACAAAATAGACAATTACCAAACGCTACCGGTTAACGTTATTATGACGTCATAAAGGACTCGTTTAATTGACATCATAACAAAGACGTTACTAAACAATTTTTGTATACATATTTGAACTGCCTGATGAACCATGCAGACATGGAGAAAGCGCTAGCAGTAAATGATTGTTTTTTATGGAATGTGTCATTCTGATTTTCAATATTTATTTACAACTGTGCCGAATCAACTTCTAATATATATATATATATATATATATATATATATATATATATATATATATATATATATATACATTACAGGGGCGGATCCAGGAATTTAAAAACTGATCATACGCAGATCAAGCTCTTGCGTATCGAATTAGTTGAGAGATATAAACACCATATGCAGGTGATGATGGAATATTGGTACATGAATATGGCCAGTAATAATACAAACATCCAAGACGCCCATTCTGTAAAGTATCCTGAGCTCCGTGTAAGGCCATGGGACGAGTTGTCATATGACCTCTGATGGAGTGAAGATGCATTTATATACAAGTGCATTTCAAATTGGTTACCATATACACTAGTTTCGAGCTCGTTCAAGCAAACGCTCGGCTGTCTCTGCTAATATCTGATGAGCAGAGAATTACGGAGGCTGCCGAGCGTCTGGTTGAATAAGACCACATATATACACCAAAAGGAAATTATGAATTTTCATTTCAGTGACCTTGACCTTTTACATTTTTCAATGAAAACCAATATAAACCTCCTTTAAGAGGAATAGAACATCGTCATATTGGCCGACTTCCTTTTGAAACATGAATGAAAATGTAAATATCAGAAATATACTTGCATATCTATTTCTTTTAAATTTAACAGCCAACTGTAGTAGTCGGAAAGTTCAATAGGTTAACGTGTCGACTGCTGGTCTGTAGATCGCAAGTTCGAGCATAGAAGGGGTTTTATTTTTATATTGTAATATTTTCAAAATATTGACCCAGTGCATTTCATACATCAACGATCGATTTGCATTATTGTTTATTATTTGACCAAACAACAATGTACATTATATCTGAAATGTACCAATAAAAAGGGACTTTTTTTTTTAAAGTATTTTAATTTTTGAGCAATGTTTTTCCATTGAATTTTCAAGTAAAGGTTTGTGATGCAAACAAACCAGTGGTTTCATAAATCTGAATTTTGATATGGGTTTTTAGCAATATCAAAATATTTACAAAGAGTCTTACAAAATTATTGACTTTGGTGTGTGTGTGTAATCTTATGTTCCTAAGGAAGCATTGTGTCAAATTAGGAAATACCTTCAATCGTGGAAACGATATTGGGTCAATCATGCGTAAAAAAAAAAATCGTAAATCGTAGAAACAATCTATTTTTATTATTTTTTTTTTTTTTGCTAGGTTGAAATGGCACGGATACTCCGTCGTGCCACACAGAAACTTTTTCAATTTACACGTTAATGGAAATTCTACACTTTAAAATGTAAATTTTACACATCAATCTGTAAAATTTAATATATCTAATGCTATAAATCTGTCAATTTTATACGTTAATCATAAGTATGAGTTATTGCCCTTTGCAGTTTTTTAAGAGAAGAAATATTCTGTTAACGCTTACTAAACCAAGTAATTTTGTTTTACATCGAGGTTTGCAAACATTTATAACATCACACGAGGGTAGAAAACTGGAAGAAAAATATTTCTTAGAATTCTGATACCATGTGGTGAAATATAAGGAGCGTCAAATAAACAATAACCTTAATAATTGAAGATTTAATTATTTGAAGACATATTCAGTTAACGTATGCAACAAATCAATTACATAGGCGTTACAACAACAAAATAAATGTCAACACGTTTTGTCACAGACGTAACAAGAGACCTATAGGCCACATCGCTCACCTAAGTCACCGTGGCCCAAATTTAAAGATTTCTCTTTATATTCGCATATAAAACTTTGATCCCTATTGTGGCCCCAACCTACTCTCCGGGCCATGATTTTTACAAACGTGAATCCGCACTATGTCAGGAAGCTTTCATGTAAATGTAAACTTTTTAGGCCCAGTGGTTCTTTAGAAGAAGATTTTCTCTATATCATTGTATGTAAAACTTTGATCCTCTATTGTGGCCCCATCGTACCCCCGAGGTCATGAATTTAACCCACTTGAATCTGCACTATGTCAGGAAGCTTTTATGTAAATTTGTACTTTCGAGGCCCATGCAGTGGTTCTTGAGAAAACGTTTTTAAAGATTTTCCCTATATATTTGTATGTAAAACTTTGATCCCCTATTATGGCTCCGTCCTACCCCCAGGTGGCATGATTTTTAGCAAACTTGAATCTGCGTTATGTCAGGAAGCTTTCAGGTAAATGTCAGCTCTTCTGGCCCGGTGGTTCTTAACAAGATTTTTAAATTAACCCACCCTATTTTTGCATTTTTGTGATTATCTCCCCTGTGAAGGGGACATGGTCCTTCTATTGAAAAAATTGAAAGTCCTTCACTTAAGGATGCTTTGTGCCAAGTTTGGTTGATATTGGCCCAGTGGTTCTTGAGAACATGAAAATGGGAAAAGTTTACAGACAGACGGACGGATAATAGGTGATCAGAAAAGCTAACTTGAGCTTTCAGCTCAGGTAAGCTAAAAATTGATCAATATCTTTAATTTATTGCACACAAAAATTTAATGAAAGAAAGCAAAAGTGAGCAAACTCACAAACCCCACGCTTCAACATTGATTGACAATGCCTCATATAATGAACAGTAATGCTATGCATTACTGAAAGAACAGGATAGATGGGCTCGAAATTCTAAGTTCAAAAGGGGCATAACTCCCAGAAAAATGATTGAATCAGAATTTCCTGGGAATATACATGTTCCCAGGAAATTCTATACGCAGCATGTCCTTATTAACTACGAAGTTTCATGAAATTTTGTACAGTGTTCTCAGAGGAGTTGCGCTGACAAGAACAGGACAGATGGGCTCGAAATTCTAAGTTCACAAGATTACTACGCGTAGCCATGTCCCCCCAATCGGAACTCCTCGAATGTCTCGCGCACTCGACATAGATCTCGGATGTAATACGATGGCATTTTTGATGCATTGCTGTGACGTCACAATTGACAATGCATCAAATTCGCTCATGGATGCCATCGTATTACATCCGAGATCTATGTCGAGTGCGCGAGACATTCGAGGAGTTCCGATTGCATGTCCCCCACCGCCACATAAAAAGGTTGAAGCACAAAAGTCCCATAACTCTTGTAAACTTTGTCGAATCAAAATGATGGCGCATTATGATCAACTACATATATGGTGACTAAGAATCCTACAAATTTTGAACAAAATCCATTGAGCGGTTTCGGAGGAGTTGCGTCCACTAAGTCAAGTGGAATGGACACCGGTAATTCTGTCTCCTTCCAAGTTGTAGTGGGTGACAATGAGGGTCATAACTCCCAGAAAAATTATTGAATCAGTATTTCCTGGGAATATGCTCATCTACAGTGTGTCCTTATTAACTACAAAGTTTCACGAAATTCTGATGAGCGGTCTCGGAGGAGTTGCGCCGACAAGAAAGGGATTGACGGGTCAAAAACATTATACCCTCCGCAACTTCATTGCGTGGGGTATATAATTAATGCCGAGAATACAGTTAATGTGAGCAATATGAATCATTGCTCTTATTAATTGAACCAATTATGTGCACATGGATGCAAATTAAGCTCTCCAACCTATTAGCCAGGCATTCCCCCTGTGTGAAGAGTTCCACTCAAGTTTTTGACATCTTGCATCAAAAATGAATAGGTACTGTAGTCTAACATTCCTATCAGACATCATTAACATTAACATTGGGTAAGAAATGCAGCATGAATTGCTCCTCTTTTTCTTCTCAATTACTTTAAACCCAAAACTTCAAATAGAAATTGATTACATTTGTAAGATAACTTCCTGCAAGTGTCATTGAAACAAATCAAACTCAAGGATCCCCTTACAATGACCTTGACCTCAATATATAGATCCTACAAGTTTGATCGAAATTGGAAACAAAATGCTTCCAATAGGTTCATGAAAGAAATACATCTCGACACACAATAGATTATTTATAAATTTATTTTTGGCATCTCCTGTATGTAAGTGTATAACAAGAAGTGTCTTTTACCCCCATCAAATGGAGTAACAATATATCTCATATCTCCCTCGTACAAACTTCCCCATAAGTTTATCACACACAACCACTCATCCTTACACACACACACTCATAAGAAACATGCCACAGTTCCTCATATAACAGCCACCTCCTGGAACACACATTCTAATTGCAAACAATTCCACGCTTACTGTAGGTTTTTCACAACAATCAATATCCCAATACATGTCGGTCTAATGTAACAGCAAATCTCCTTGCATCAACTACTCTTTGGCCACATCAACATGCATGCCTTCCCTTCAAATGCACACTGTGCCATCACTTCCAATATATGAAGCACTTATATATCTAAATAATCTCATCAGAATCATGATTTCTCCTCAATCACATAACAATTTTTTTTTTAACAAATTACATTTACAAATAATGCCTCATCTTTGCAAAATCCCCATTATTCATTGACCAGGACAGGAAGCCATTAGTGACTAGTGTAATCATTGAACACTTTGAAGATCAACACAATGTTAGCCATTCCATTATAGTATATGTTCCAGCACTAGATGTTCCACAACTTGCAGAAATTTTTTTTATATAGTAAAATTAGACAATTCAACATCACCTCAGCTTCTGTTCTGTTACAAAATTTTGTACTATCAAATGACCACTTGCTCTGCAATGATGTTCACAAAACATTGAAGATATTCCCTTCCTAGGAATATTCTTTGATAAAATCGGTCTTGCAACAACCATACTTTTGTTAATGTACAGATACATTTTGCAGAGCAATGTACACAACCTTTGATTTTCAGAAGTATCCACTTTGGATGTGCAGGCTAATTCATATTCTGTCAGTCTTTTACTATTCACAACTGTAAGCTGTCTGCCTGTAAGTTTTATGGTTTCCAACTTATCATTCTTTGTAGCACTTCCAGTGTCTCTTTATGTCCATTTTATGAACTTTTCAATTCAATAAAGTCACAGATGGTATACATTTGCTATACAGGTGGTCCATTGACACCCGGGTGAAGGAATGAACACGTGTTTCCTCTCCGACATCCACCAGCAGCAAAATGACGACACACAGCACGATCACCAGTCACTGAAATCAGAGGGATGACATGATCAGAGTTTTAGATGTAATAAGAGGGGTGACATGATCAGAGTTTTAGATGTAATAAATCTACATACAACCTATATACAGATGAAACTGAACAGTCCTTGATATACCAACACATGTACACCTACTGCTTGGCAGGAATTAAACATATTTGATTGTTGAAGAACAATATACTGTTTATTACAATACCACATGTAAATGATATTAACCTGGTCTGCCTCTGCCTCCTCTTCCTCCCCGCATAGGGGGCCCCATTGGAGGGCCACCAGGTGCTCCAGGAGGAGGACCACGTGGTCCCCCACCCCTCATAGGTATACCAGCCCGACCTCGGCCCCTCATTGGGGGTCCCCCAATCATGTTCTCTCCCCATTCATCGCTGCCTGGGCCACCTATCCAACAAAACAAAAACATCAAGCTTGACACATAAACTGCCTTTAATAAGATGTGCTACAAGATTAATCTAAAATGTTTGTTCTCAAATTTACATACCTGGGAATCTAGGCGGTCCTCCGGGACCCGGTCCCATCATAGGGTTAAATCCTGGTGGGGCAGCTCCCAGAATTCCACCAGGAGGTGGCCCCATCATTCCCTGTCCTGGAGGGGGCATTCTCATCCCTGGACCAGGTGGAGGCATAGGTCCCATAACTACAAGACACAGAAACTCTCAGGAATATGTCACAGATTTACAATAATAATCCAAATACTTCAACAGATAATTACACATATTTTCTGGACACAAAATTTAATCATCTGCATCTAAATGACTGTTACCTCCAGAATTTTGTATTGACTGGAATGGTTCAAGAATTTGTTTCAGCTTGTCAAAGGCATCCCCAGTTTTATTTGGGTCTCCCATAGTTCCCTATAAGTTAAGAAAATAGCCATATATTGTGTTTAATGTTAGAAGATAAAACCTAAATCTCATACAAAATTTGAAAAACATGTTAAAGTGTTCGACCCATAATGCACATACCATCAATGTTTATCATAGGTTGAGCCTGTTTTGAAATTTTTTTTTCTATCATAAAGTCCTTAAAAATGGCACCAAAATTTACAGGATGTAACACTCCTACCATTTCACTGATGATTTGGTTCTAATATGGGTCAAATACCTTATCTGCACACTGCACTTACTCTTACCATCATAGAAGCCAGGATGTTCTGAGCACTGACAGGGTCTAGGTTCTGAGGGAGGTTGCCTCCCTGCTGGAATGACTGAAGTACATTGGCAACATCTGAAGGTAGATTAAGCTGACCAAACATAGTGCTGGAATCAGGAGGTGCACTAGCAGCAGACGCGGCTGGCTTGTCGTGTGTAAAAACATCCTCTCCAGTGGAATTCTCCTGCAAAGGCCAGTACACGTTGAGAAATATCATAATGTACAAAAAGAATGCTGTATTCAATTTTACATTATTGAAGGCGATGCTCTAGTTACATATTATAAATGGAATTACATAAGAATTTTCTATCAGGACATTAAACAAAATACATGCCATGTACTTATACTTACATCTTCTAGTGGAATGAATTTAGGATTAGCAGGTTCTACAGATTCCATGTCTGGTTCACTTGGGGTGTCAGGAAGCCTGTAATGAATGATAAAATTTACATTAGATGTTCAAAAAGGCAAATACCAACCCATCCCTCAATATAGTAATCATAAAAATGAAAATATATAAATTAATACAAGGCTGGAGCTGATCAAACTTAACAATAATGTGCATTTGTATATAATTCCATAGATTAGCATTTAATGCTGTAAGTCCTGCAGTAAGTTACCAGTCACAATAACTTTATTACAATAAACCAGCACTATAAACTCACATTTCTTTCGTGAAGAAGATGGCCTGCAACACCCCCTTTTCTCTTTCCTTCTGGATCTGTTTCTCCTTGCTCTGAGAGCCCGGTTCAAAGGTCACCACTAGACCAGTGATCAATGGAGGCCTTCTCCACTGCGAAAACAATGCATCATTTAATTTGTAATACAAGACACATTTATAATGCAATATCACTCTTAACCTTAAGACAGCTTAGTAAGTAGTCCAAACAGTCTTAAAAAAAATGCCAGTGTTGCCTAACTTGAATCATTCCATGCATACTTACAGGGATTGCTTCAGTCATATTGTCTTTGGTCTGTCTTCTTGCTGATTCCATCACCTGTCAAATATTATGTCATGTGTTATAAAAAGACAGTTAACTTAATCAGAAACTATTTTTCTGTATTTCTGTTACCAAACCAATGTTAAAAGCACTAAAACACTCCTACCTTTCTATCCATATGTGCTTCCTGTTTCTTTAACTGGTTAAAGTCTTTTGGCCTATTCACATTTTCTGTAAATTTATGAATTTCAAAGTTGAGTATGGAAAAAAGATTTTCTTGAACATCTTCACACACAAAAATCAGATTTCTGATCTCACCTCTCTCTGTTTCGTCTAGATCGAAAAAGTGGAACACTCGTAAATTGGATTCCTCAGCCCAGGACACTTTCTTATTCTTCTTCTTTTTCCCTGTGGCACCTGTCGTCAGCAGACCTTTACCTTCTCCCGCCTTATCACTGGTGTCCATTGCTTCTCCGTTTGCTTCTCCACCTGTAGCACATTGTGACAGGTACAGAATGATGAAGATAAAGTGTTTCCACTAGGTCTAATATTTAATTTTTCCCCCACAGTGCACAATGAATTTTAGTACTTTAAATAATTCAACTAAGTTGACAAACTCTCGAGATGAAATCATCAATAGACACATGAAGAAAATCAGTCAGAACCTACCTTCTTTGGAAACATCAGTCATTTCTACATCTTCTGAAGCTTTGTTTTCCTCCAGAGTGGGCGGGGCCATTTCCTTGTCCTCTTTTTCTGTGGGGGAGGGGCTTCTCTTGTCCAGAACAGGAGGACTGGGGCTCCTCTTTTCCTCAGTTGGCGTTTCCAAGGTATCTTTGTAAAACTATCAAAATAACATCAGGTTTATTTTCTTAGCATTGCTTTTGATGAAATCTCTCCATGTTTGGCTATTCTTTAAATATGGGCACAACTTCAGTCTTTCTATGATAATGATTGGTCTATGAAGAGTTTCTCAAGATTTTTTTCTACCTTTGGATGGTGCCTCTATTTAAGCAAGCAAGATTACAACATAATCATTTATATCTTGGTATTTGTACATGTACTAATCTTATATTTGGGGAATTTCTCAGTTGGATCCATATACTTTGAAACTTGAAATAATTTGTATCATGTTATACAATTAGATCAGAGTCACCAACAAAAACAAAAATTCTCTAACATTAATTGTTTGCAAAGCAAAAAATAAATAAAATCAATATATGCACCCGGGGGTGCATGAGCCGAGTTGCATGGGATACATTGTAAAGTCAGAAATGATGTGGTATATTTATAATTGTGAAGAACTAATTGTTAGATATAATGTAATAAATTTTTGTGAATACATTTTTAAAAGGAGTTTGAAGTTAAACTTTTCGAGTTACTGTCCAGAAACCATATTTGTCTGAAGTTTTCAATCTATTTTTGGTCACTGTGACCCTGACCTTTGACCTTTTCTCTCCAAAAATCAATAGGGGCCTTGCTTTGCTGGTATCCAACAATATATCCAAGTTTCATTTGATTCAAATTAAATTTTTTCGAGTTATCCTCCTAAAACCAATTTTTTGTTGTTGAAATTTTAAATCTATTTTCGGTCACTGTGACCTTGACCTTTGACGTATTTTCTCCAAAATCAATAGGGGTCTTCCTTACCTGGTACATAACAATATCTTTAAGTATCATTTGATTCGGATTTAAACTTTCTGAGTTATCATCCAGAAACCAAATTTTTCTGAAATTTTCATTCTATTTTCGGTCACTGTGACCTTGAACTTTGACCATTTTTCTCCAAAATTAATAGGGATCTTCCTTACCTGGTACCCAACAATTTATCAAAGTTTCATTTGATTAGATTGTAAACTTTTAGAGTTATCATCCGGAAACCAATTGTTGACGCCCACATCACCAAACCAATAGCCGAGTTCAACTTCGTTGCAACTCGGCTAATAAATCCCATTTTCTTTAAATTCTCAATAGGCAATCTCATGTGCATAATATTACCAATAAAACTCCAGTGACTTAAATTAACAAATTCTGTTAGAAAAGAACTGCAAAACCCCCCCAAAACAAACCCCAATTTTATACTAAATTTCTGTACTTACTGATGGAACGACTGGAAGAGAGTTTTTGATGGCAGTAATTGGGGAGATTGGTGTATGGGGAGATGTCGGTGTTGGAGGTTTGGCATTGGTGGGTGTAGGGGGGCCATTTTTATGTGAAGCGCCAGGTACTGATGTAATGGCTACTGTGGCGCCCGTCTTCTTTTTCCTACGTATCACTCCTGTGGGGGGACGGCTGGGTAGCAACGAGTCAATGAAATTCGTACTCTCATGTATCACAGCTGAAAAAATCCCAAGTAAATTCAAATCTGCATATAGATATTAGACATAATGTGAGACTAGCAAGATATTATTCATTTTCATTTAAACATCAAATTCAGAGCAAGAATTTATTATAGGATTAAACATTCTTTTTGAAGAATTTATCGATGTGTAAACTCTGGAATTTTACTCGCAATCTGAATAAAAGTGTGAAGTCTGAATAGTTTCCCCGCACTATATTATTTGTTTTCAGGCGCGTATGAACACATCACCTTTTCAGATTTATTGATGTGTAAACTCTCATTCAGCATTATGTTTGTCCAATCAAAACATTTGTGATAAATAACATTGGAATTATAGAAATACTATGTGGACAGAATAACTTCCTTTGGAACAGTCCACTTACTTTTAGGTTTGGGGGGTGTTATTTTGATTTGCTTGTGTAAATCAGCAGGAGAGGCTGAAGTGGGAGACTGAGGAGGTGGCTGCTCTGAAACTGCATCCTCTGTAGACCCACCCTCTGTACGTGACCGCTTCCCCGGGGGTTGGTCCTCTTTCGGTTTTAACTCTGACCTATAATATACATAAATTCACCAATTCTATTAGCAATACAAGTTCTGAAATTGAACTATCATCTTTTCTATTCTAGATGCATAGAGTCCCTTACCCCTGCCTCTTTGATAGTGTCTTGCTTTGGTCATTTGATGTCTTCTTTGTCTGTTTTGTTACTATGTCCTCCTCCAAACCTGTTTTTATTTGAATCAAGAATTTTTAACTCAGTCTGGTTAAAATGAATGAAAGTGAAAGTGAAAGAACAAGTGTCAATAAACCCTACCTGTGGATCGGAACTTGGTGTTAGGTCTCTTGACTGTGGACGCTCGTTTCTTGTCTGGCTTGGAATCCTTCTGAACATTGTCCGACTTTGATTTATCACTGTCCGATACCGGTGGCCTTTCTATCTTAATATGAAGCTTAAGTCCATTAGTCTGAGTCACAACACCGGACACTTTACTAATCACATTATCACTCTTCTCCTCCTTGCTTTTATGCTTGGAATGTTTCTCGTCTTTTGATTTTTCACTATTTTTCCTGCTTTCCTCAGATTCTTTTTCTTTATCACTCCGTTTACTTTTTTCTTTGTCCGACTTTTTCTTTTTGGAATCATCTAAACGTGAGGGACAAAATACAAATTTTAAACATACTCATAAACTGAAATGGCTACAAGAATCCTCATATATCAGCAAACATGCTTTATCATTAGATATAATAACAAATATCATTAGATATAATAACAAATGAATAACATTGTGTTCATAAAAATAATAACAATAGATGTATATCTATGAATTATATTTTTAAGCAGGGTAAAACTGTACACACTTGAATTTTCGTTGTTCCTGCCTCGGACTTTTTCCATCCACTTGTCAACAATATCTGACGACATCGTCTTCACAGCTGTAAGGTATAAACAACAATAGTCAAATCTTTTCCATACTGCTATAGTTGCCAAACATGCAAGAAATTCTCTGTACAAGTTATTGCAATTTCCTTTTCATTTCGAATAGCCTCATTTGTATAGGAAAGCATAAAATAATCAAATGCCATATTAGGTAATTAATATTGATCCATATGATGAGTAGGTCTCCATTTCATAAAAAAAAATCCCTGGTGTATCATTTAATAAAATTGCTTTATTAATGGGGTTTATAACATGCTGCAACATATGGAAGACAATGATTGTGCCTTTTAGCATACAATAGAAAACTCACTTTCATTTTCACATTTAGAGAAGGCCTTGATGGTTTTCGCCGAGTTATTTTTCTTGAGCTGTTCTACAGTAACAGGAAGCTGTTGGAAGACTTTCAGCATTTCTATCAGGACAGGATAATTTTCTGTGTCTTTACAGTCCTGTAGCCAGGTATTGAGGACATCCCAGCCTCCAACCTCTATAAATCTACGCAAATAACAAACTTTATAAACCGCATCATAATATGTCCAAAGATATCGAGCCAAAATATCAAAATCCATTTGCCAAAACATAGGCAGTATTGGTATTGTGAACACCAACTGAACAACCTATCAGTTTTAGCGTTCTTGAATAGTATGCTTGTCCTTACTTTTCCAGAGTTTTTTCAGACCCTGTGGCTCGCAGGATGTTGATGTAAACACATCTGCTTACAAGCTTGTTTGCTTCTTTCATCAAACTAACTATTCTGGATGTTTCTGTTGGGCTTTTGATGGCACCATTGGGTGTTAACAAGGGAGCCAGTCCCTTCAACAACTGATGGGGGTCTATTGGGGCCTGTAAAGAATTCGTCATCTGTTAAATCAAGTTCTTGAATCCGTTTTTAATTAATTTTATACATAAACAATCTGTAAATGTACCCCCCCAAATATCCAGCCACCGAGTCATTGAGATAAATGATTAGAACCAAGATCTTCATATGTGTGTATAATGTATTGAATTTATATATAGAGCATTGTGTAATCTTTCGACAAGTTAAATGCCACAAATATCATATATACATTTACAAATGTGAAGAAAATCCCAAAATGATCAATGCATGTTCATAAATATTGTTGACATCACTTCCTCTGGATGATTGTTTCTCGTGTTGTCTGAATTTTTATGTGGCATAGTAGTTTTCTAATCCTAAACTTGTTATCTTCCCGTGACCTTGTCTGATACTTTTTATCTGTGTTTCTGTATCTATTTTGGCCTTATGTAGAGTCAAACTTTCAATTTCATTTGAAATTAAACTTTTGCTCTTGGCCTTATTGGTGGTGTTATGCATAGATGTTATATATCAAGCACCTGTAAAACTTTCTTTCTTCTACTTTCATGCAGCCTTGTATACAGCATTCATTTGGAACACTAGAGGATAAATTTCAATGTCCCTTTTCATTCCATTATCTACATGTATATTCCCATGGAAACACTATGCCCGAGGGCAACTAAATTTCGCCCCGAACCTTTATTTATTGGTCACCATTAACCTTTCTAATCATCCATCTTCTTTAATTAAAACTTTATGACAAAAGGTTCAAATAAGTTGCAGACAAATAGGGCCAAATCAATATCCCCCTCCCCAGGCCATAAAATTGTAGCACCCATTCCTATGGATAGTTACTAACCATAGTGTATGCTTGTAGTAATTGGGGCTATATAGTCTGTGAATATCGAAATGGATGGCTCAGTAGTACGAACACCTGAGTAATGCAGGGTCCCAGTCTCGATACCAGTCATAGATTTTCTCCTCTCCTATACTACATGTTGACCAACTTTTTGATTATCCGATTTTATCAAATTCTGTGTATTTTGAAAATAATAGGAATCAATTAACACATGTATTTTCCAATCACCACCCTCACTCCTCCCCCAAAATAAGAGATGGTCAGAGTAGACATAGCATAATGAGTTCCTCAAATCACAAGTGTAAATCTCACCGAGGGTCAAGAGGAATAATGGTCTAATGTATGCTATACTAAGGGGCCTTCCCTCTTCTGAGCAGGTCAATTGCACAATTTTTAATCTATAGAACTTCACCCATGGTATGTCCCATTAAATGAGTACAAGAATCTTTCAAATAGAATACAGCAAACACAATTATTTGCATGATCTGATTGAGGTTTTGCATTTTAAAAACATCTGGACCCTCTTTGCTGCTTATATAACTGTATACTAAACCCAAATGCAGGTTTACCTCTACCATTCAAGGAACCATGATGCAACAGTTTGACCTTGAACCCACTTTTCAAACCAGGTGCATACTTGCAATGGATCTTACCACTTAGGACCAGTAGTACCGTTTCGCAATTTAATGATTGCTGCACTTTCATGAATTGCAAATTCATTGAAATGGAGATAGCATACATCCATATTTGAATACAAAATATTTAGCACCAATAAAAAGAACTGGTCATAGTTGTAAAACCTTTCATAAATATTGAGTATGTATGCCATATTTGAAGTCCCTTATGCCTTTGCAATTATTGTCAAAGATTTAAAGTTCAAGAAAGACAAACAGACCAAATCCTCAAGGCATGGATGCATTTGATACACTACTCTTTATTTGACGCTTCATGAAAAATTCCTTCCAAGGTATTTTTCAAATAAAATCTTACGTTTCCACAAGGTATTGGAGATGTTTACTTCTACTTAACATCATACAAGTTTGAAGTAAAGAGAGTACAAAAAAAAATAGGAATATTTCGCAACATGTAATCTGACCTTGGCTTAATGGAATTTGTTTTCCAAAGAGTAATTTTGTAGATGTATACACATTCATTGCAAGTTCGTGTATGAATAACAGGGCTGAAGACAACTTTTTATGTCACCAGCCCAGCCGGACTGATGGGGTATAATTTCAACCAGTCCGCAGAAAAATTAACCAGGGTTTTCCAGAAATCATTAACCATATTTCGTTAATGTTATTAAAATGAAAGTTAACTTAATATGCCTCAGACAATATTGTAACATTAAAATAAGGGATTTATATTTATGAATCAGATTTGTCTGATATCTACAGATCGAAGCATGCCAAATTTGTGTATAAAATTTCATAAGTATATTTTCCAAAATGATGCTTTAGAAAATTAACCAGTCCCATCAGACTGACTAAAACAAATGTCAGTCAGTCCGCCAGACTTTTAACCAGTCACAGACTGACGGGCATATGTAAATTTCGAGCCCTGAATAAACGAGACTGCATATGAAACTGATGGCGGGACCGGGAATCAAATCCTGCACTTCAGCACCTACTGTTTTCACCACCGAGTTACCCATATCTATAGTCCATGTGCCAATCAATTCTCACATATTGTGAACTATGATATTCATTTATCACCAATATCTATCTATGACAGATACCCCTTTCAGTAGTCTACAACTGCATAACCTGTATGAAATGTCTCTTAAAGAACATCAAATTTGCTGGTTCAGAAGTGTGCATTTCTGTGCAAATTGTTTTGATTGGCCAATTCCAAACACATTCCTGTCCTCATTGGATTTAAACCTGCAAGTATCTTTGTTAAAAACATGTATCTGAATATATTGCATAACGTATTCATTCAAATAAAAAATTTTGGGTTTTGAAATTCTTAATTTTGTGACAATTTTCTCTCAAGTGATATAGAAATGAGAAATTCAGATTTCGTACACTGGTTTTCATGTTTGTTGATAATTCTATCTCCCCTCCTAACCACACCATCAGGGAACATACATGTACCATGGTGGATTTCACGTCAATTCAACTGACCATTCCTCAATTCTATCATACTGAGTTACTCTATATAATAATTAACAATTTCAATAGTTTCCAACTATCATAAAATGATTTTCACACCAGAGCAAAACTTAAAAAGAAAAAAAAAGAATGCTGTTTTCAAGGCCTATTTCATCACTTTTACCCCACTCTCACACACATTTCCACACATTTTTGTTTGGTAGCATTGCATCTTTTTCTTTTATTCTGTTTTTCCCCCCACGAGATTGTTCTGATGATAGAAATTTACCATTTTATTTTAATATTTTTCATCTGGGCTGATTATATTTATCAGAATGCATGGAAAAATATATTCTTTGGTGAGCTTTAATCGACCATTGTTGACTTCCGTCGAGGATGTTACAGCAATCTGAAAAGAGAAAAGGACTTAGTAAGTTTTCAATTGATAACTTATACATGTTCTACATAAGTAAAACTGAATGATAATACCATAAATAGACAATCTGGATATCATGTGACAATGAGTCATTAACATAATCAGGAAAATCCTTTTATAAGATTAAACAGTAGCTGATGGGCCAATCTACTTTGGGGAAAAAAAACCCACCCAATTTTAAACAAAATTTAATTTTGTGCTTATTTTAGCTCAATACGGTCATATTCACAACATATTTCTGAAAAGAGAAGTATGTTGTCTACTTTTGCCTTCCTTTGGGGTGGCCCGCTTACCACAGTGAGAAGATGCAGTGTATTACAATAAGCACTATAGTACTCATATGAAAGTGTTAAGCATAGGCAACAGGTACATCATGAATACTTGCACCCTGCGGACATGTACATACGTATTTTTTTTTATGATTTCACCTGCATTCTATATATAACTATTAACACAGATCAATGAATATTGAACAGTAACACTTTACCCCCAAGTCAATCACAGATGATTTAATAAGAAGGGACATAATTAAACACAGATACGAAATGTTTAGCTCGTTGCTTCTCTCAGTAGACCAACCATGGTCTGCGTAAAGTAAAAGTCAACCTTTACCGTATAAAATGTTTTGTTTATTGATGGACAAATAAAAAATTTTTCCTTGAAAGAATTTTTTTACTAAGGAACAACACAGTCAAACTTTTTAAAACAGAAGTGCACTATTGGTGCATAATACATTTTTCGGTCCTTTCAAACTTCAGTGGATTATGTGTTCAAGTCCCAAAGGAATTCTAATTTAAAAAAAAAAATATTTCAAACTAAAGCTGACAGTTTGCTAATTTTAGTTACAACTTTAAATTTCCTACATAACTTTATTACACACATCCATACTCCTGTATATTTTATTAATGACTACTTTGAATGGTGAGCAACACGTAAATCTCCCCAAGGGTTTTAAACTGTTCCAAATCTCAAACTCTAATTAACCAAAAAAAAATTGTGAGAAAAGTAAGATAACATCTAAAGGGGGAATCTCAGTTAATCTTATCTGTGTATCTATTTATAGGGTTTCTCACATTGGTAAGGCAGTAAAATTGACCTCAGTGGTTTTTCACCTGATTGTCAATGCCTCATAATCAATTAATTACATTATAAATGAGCTCCTGAAATTGAATGCTTCCTTGCTAAGCTGATTAATGCATTTTAATTAATTTCAATATTGAAGTCATAATTATAACAATATTTATTTAACATTAAAGTGTTTGTCAAGGCAACTGAACAAAAATTCTGGTGTGGATGATTTTGTATTCTAATGACATGGATGAATTCATTAGGAAAATATAGCATATAATCATGTGGTGTACAGTTAATGATGTCTGTGTATTGTATACAACCTTTTATGTGACTTTCTATCTCAAATCAAGTATTAACTTGCCAAGTGTGCTTAATTAAATAGGTCATAACTTTAAGCTGAAATTCTTAACAATGTTTACATAAAATAAAGAAAATCTTATTGCCACCAAAGTCCTTAAAATTTGTAAAATAATAAATAAAAATTTATCCTGCAATTAATCAATTATTTCCATACCATGTTTTGGCCATTCTTTCAAAAGATTACAGGTTGCAGAATGCATGGATCTTGATAATTTAATGTAAAGCTGTTTTTGTTAATTACATTGTATCAACAACCATGACTGGAACAGCTGTTAATTTAATAAGCACTTGCTTTTTTAAGTTCTATAAATAATTCCTTGTTATCCCCTTAGAGGACAGTCTCTCCCCACTAGAAATCTATGAGCAATTGATTTTTCAAATATTCCAAATAAACATGTTAGAATAATATGACGTGTACAATGCAATATAACATACTTATATCTTACAGTTATTTAGTAAAATCTCGTATTAATAATAAAATAATTTTTGGAAGACCCGCATCTTTTAACCAAGCACTTGATCCACTCATGAAATATGACGTAACAAGAAGTGCAACACACAACGGTGGGGGTAACGTTACCCCGCAGTTGTCATGGTTACGCGTTTTCCTGTCGTCATATCGCCTTGTCCTTGATATTACCCGCTGCCGAAAACGGCGGCCATATTTAATTTTTTTTCACACATTTTCTTAGTATAAATATTGAAAAAGAGAGATTCAAAATATAATCAATTAAAAATATATTATCGATATTGACCTTACCAAAAGCACAGAAAACGTGATAGATCTAGTTCAAGTTATTATTTGAAGACAAGGCCCGCCCCTACACACGACAGGCCAAATCTTTACATTCATGAACATAGTCGCTGTGCAATACCTTAGCCCCGTTTTTACAGTTTATCATTTACACAGCCTTTAAATAAGATATCTATAATATATATATACTTTTACATATCAAACAAGAAAAAAAGTTAAGTTGAATGTGTTACAAATAAACAATATGGTAGCCAACCAACAACTTACGATCGAATTTGTGAATCCTTGTCCTGTCTAGGCTTTATGTTCAGCCTTTATACGGTTACTAATGCTCAAAGAAAGATTGTGGAATTATCACGTTCCACAATTTATACATAAGAAAATATATCAAAACAGCAGTTTTCAAGCAAAATGGAGTCTTCTTAACGCTAAATCCAACGGTCGTTGTCACATGTGGAGAGTGTAGCGAAGAAAATTGATGATTTGCTTATTATTATGAAGAAAAAATACAAAATTAATAAAGGAAAAAATACAAAATTCGGGATGCAATTTACACAATCATCTCGAAAACTACAACCTATCCCTAGCCTTTACAATGAGCAAATGCATGAACGGTGTCGGCAGTTTCATGACGTCACTGGCGGAGCTCCTTGAAAGGTGACAAAGGGGATAATTATTTCCGAAACCAAAAACTTACTATCAATTATATTAAGGTATTTTTATTTTACATGCCGAATTATATATACATATAAAGCATTTAAGATACTACATATCACTTCATAAAAGAGGTTAATTTTCATATTTTACAGAATACTGTTCTTTGCCATTTACTTCATCCCGTTCGGCTCACAGTTTTGCGAAGCATACAAATGTTAAATAGAAATACTATTGAATGCATTTAACACAGCTGTAGTGAGATACTTTTTATGTTTTTTGCATGCAATATATAAACTGAGTTTCCCGAAAATGATTACTTATTCATAAAATGTCGGTCGTTTTTTGCAAAGATAAGACATTTGTAATTACATAGGACGATTCTAATAAAATGAAAAGGGCACATTTAAATACCCCCTTTACCAAAAATAGATTCATCCAAACATTTTCTAGATTCAGACCAAAGAGAAAGTAAACACCATGTTGAGGTTATTTCAGAAGGCATGTCTTCAGTTGCTTTCCTTCGACTCCAAGCTGGTAATGAATTCAAATTATGAATTTGAATGTAGTTTCAAGTTTGATTCCTAATTATCTTGACAATCGAATTAGATCTTAGGGCCGAGGGGGTGATTTTTAAACAGAACTTTTTTCAACATTTTATTCAATATTCCACTTAATTTGAATGTGCTGATTTCAAAATTAATAAGCATTTTAAAACATCTCTTTTCCCTGCATCACAATTGACAGGCAAACATGAGTACACTCGCGCATTTCCACATAGCTATTTTTCTGACGTGTAAATATTTGGCCGTGTAAAATAAATGACACAGAAGTTAACTTGATACCTATTTTACCTCTTTGGGGTGTGCAGAATATGAATATGACGTTATTTTATTGAAAATAAGTATGGCTATAGCTTCAAAACACTAATATACATGCCTACCCTCGATCATTTTAGCTACCGAACAAGGAAAATGACAGTCAGTATTTTTGTACGAAATTCTACACAAATATCATTGTTTCAATTACATATGTATGTCTTAATTGTTCTTTGTCAATATCCTTGATAGAAAATATTATAAGATTGTACCAAATCAGCGAGGTTATACCGTCAAAACAAAATAGTTATACAATACATGCGGGAAAATAGCTTATACCAGTTGTTTCTGTACCTTGTGTAAGATCATTTTCAGCAATTAGACGTCTTAAGCATTGGACCAAAGATAGTCTGGTCGTCTTGCTTTGTTATTTATCCCTTAACACCCCCACCCCCCCAACACACACACCAGGGCTCAGCCCTGGACCGGCTTGTGACCTAAGGCGGCCCCCAAACACTTTTGTTTATGCCGCGAACCCCACCTACGGACAGTAGGTAACAGTATCAATTAGGTGAAGTACAAAATCTAGGACATTTATATATATATTATTTTAAATAAACATGACAATTTGCAGTGATTTTTTAAAAACCCATTTTAGGTCCAAAAATCAGCCCTTTTCCCTCCCAAAAATTACCAATTTTTTCCCAATTTAACTTGCACTTTTCCCAATAATGAAAACTGGCAAAAATGTATTTGTTAAAAAATAAGTTCAATGTGAAAAGTTTATGTATGATTGACATGACAAAGACTAGATGATTTAGAAAGAATAGTAAAAAAAATTAAGATCTTAAAGAAAAGAAAGTTAAATATGTAAAATAAAAGAATAATGACATCAATTTGTGTTTGATTTCTTGTTTGATATATATTTAGCATATTTACAATGATGACTAGGTTTTCCCAATTTGATCAAAATGTTGAAAATTTTCCCCAATTCGAAAGCCACAGGACCCTTTTGATAAATGTTGAAAAATCACTGATTTGATAACAGGAAACTTCATTGAATTACATATATTTATTGCAGACAATGAAGTGCACGATTTATTTTCCTTTTGTTTCATTTACGTATATTAGAGTTATTGTTCTTGTAAGTTCTACCCAAAAGGTTGAAAAATTTATTTGACCATATTCTCTGAACATATACGTATTACTTCAGTGTTGTTTTAAGAAAAAGGAAGTTCAAATTATTTAAATATCAATGTAAAATCTGCGTATATGGCCGATTCTGGTCTTGCTACTTATTTTCTCACTTCAAAATACCGACAAAACGTAATTTCTTACCATGTGCTTTCTACACCACCATACAAGTAAAACTTTGAACTCCCTACTTTTGTTTGGTGTTAAAACTTTCTTATTCAAACCTCGGGGTTTATCATATAAAACAGGGAAAAGTACCTAACGCAGTGAGGTCAACTTTTTGTGATTGCAGGAAATGTTGCGGCCAGCGCCACCTACTGATGGCACCCACTGCTAGTAATATATTGTCTCTTCTATATTTTGAGAATCATTTGCTTGATTGACACTAAACTTGGCACCCTGGTACATCCTTATGAGCAGATGAGCCCTATTGATTTTAAAGTCACATGGTCAATCCACTTTGGACATGTGTGTATATATTATTACTTATTAGGTTTGTAACTGACTGTCTACGGTTGATCAATATGATTTATAGACGGCGAGGTGAAGCTACAGACTTAATAAGTGATTTATCTTCTTGAGGACCATTTATGTGACAAAAAGGCAACACATGCACAAGAACTGATAATCGCAATATCGAATGTAACGATCATTGTTATCTTAACAGTGAATAATAAATCAAGAATACTGAACTCAACATTACATGTGTTTGATTCCGTTAACAACAGCCCCCTCCCCAGTATTTGTGTAGACCTACAAACTGTTGTAAAAATTCAAATTTCAATATTTCAGTGGTAGCAACTTGCGGCAAGGTGGACATCAGTGTCCGATATAAAAAGAGTGGTGCCCCCCCCCCCCCCTCTCATTCTGCAGGTGAAAACAGTCTTGAAACTGTAAACATGTGATGATGTGTTGCTGCCAGTACACAAATTGTCTTTCACGATATCAACTCTTTTGTTGAAAGGCGATATCTCCACACCCATTCTCAATTAAAGCGTCCAATTCGCAGTAAAAATTCAAAAATAATAATGGCCAATATATAGTCAGACATTTTTTCTTTCCATAATAGCAAATTAATTTTCAACGCGATCCACCATCTAGCTATGTTTTGTAAATTCCGTCATTGTCCCAACATTCTGACCTCATTGGAAATAAGCTATATGGCTTTCATGAGTTATCCTTGGCATGTACATTAATTTACTCGCTGTGCTCTTAAAGTCAAATAGCTATTAAAATTTACCTTTTTATCTTGTGTATTTAACATCAACTTTGTTTTAACTATTTGTTCCTCTGTGATATTGTCTTGTATTTATATTGTATATGTGCCTATTCCTAAATAAATAAACTAAACCTAAATATTTCTTCAAAATCTGCACTCTCTCCTTTTACCGTCGAGTATAGTCTTTAAAAATCATAGTGATATGGACGGCAATCACATGGCTCAATTATAAACCAATGAAAAAGCGACATTTTAGTCCGAGGGGAAAATAAAGGAAGATATTGTTAGCTCAATATCTTGAATTATTTTGGCACTACTATCAATTAAATGATGCATGTGTATATAGCCCTTTTCAATTTTGCGCCATGTTTCTGAAACATTTGTGTTTTTGTTTTGTTTGTTTTTGTATTTTTTTTTTGGGGGGGAGCAATTATGTTCATTTTAAGTGCAATTAATCCAATGACAGTACCAAAAAAAGTTCAGATTTATCATGAGTATTATCCTTTTCATTTTTATGCAAGTTTGATATAACTAGGCCTATATTTCATAATTTGTTTATCTATTTACAACTGTATCTTATAACTTTCAAATTGATAGAATTAAAAAAAACCCATTGACAGTCTAATCAGATTTGTTCTAGTCATGGGCAACACATTTTTTTAATTATTAAACAAATCTAATAGTATCATGTCTGTGTAATCAATCTAAAGTGTACGTATGATGTTGTTTTCATTTTCATGTCAAAATTCAACAATTCTATCAGCGAAGAGTCTTTAAAAAAAATCACTTTTCCTTATTGATTCATTTCTCTGGCATATTACTCGTCTAAACATTTAATTGATATCCCTATCATGATTATCTATGATTTGGATTTTGCACCAGTACTGACAGAAATGTTGTCGTGTGAATATATAAAGATAAAGCTAAATATTTGAAGTTGGCATGTCTAATAACAAAGTATCATATGTTTGTAAGCTCCAAGGAGATTCTAGACCAACATAAATGGCAATGATCTTGCAAACCATTTAAGGTTGGTATTAGAGTGGAGGGAATGCTAAATTCCAATACAGTCCTATTTGGAAGTCATTGGCGTGGTAATAAATTAATATTTTTGAATGGAAAACATTGCATCTTGTATTTGAAATAAAAAAAAATTCTATAATTCTGGAGTTGTAGTAATTGAAGTACATGCACTACATATTGTAGCTGGCAGCATCAGGTAGTAGATCTATGTCGTTAAAATGGAAGAAGGAGAAGGAAGACAATTTTGAGGAGCTGGGTGAGGCTGAAGAAATCGGCCAAGAATATGGAGGATTTGACTACAAGAAGAAACAAAAACCACACGTCTCCTACCAGCAGAGCATCAAGTATTTTGATAGTGCAGGCATGTGATATTATTTCTTACTTTGTATTACAAATGTCATTTTACAGTACTGTAATAGTGCAGGCATGTGATATTATTTCTTACTTTGTATTACAAATGTCATTTTACAGTACTGTAATAGTGCAGGCTTGTGATATTTAATCTATTACATTGTATTACAAATGTCATTTTACAGTGTACTGTAATAGTGCAGGCTTGTGATATTTAATCTATTACATTGTATTACAAATGTCATTTTACAGTACTGTAATAGTGCAGGGTTGTGATATTGTTTATCACATCATATTACACTTTTCATTTTACAGTACTGCAACATTGCATAAGCACATATATTGCAGCCATTGAGTAGAATATTGAAATGCTTGTAAGTGTTATATAATCAGCATGTCCAGCTAGAGTGTACTGTACATTCATTGTGCTATCAGTATAGCTTTGTCTAGTGTGTACTGTACATTCATTGTGCTATCAGTATAGCTTTGTCTAGTGTGTACTGTACATTCATTGTGCTATCAGTATAGCTTTGTCTAGTGTGTACTGTACATTCATTATGCTATCAGCCAGTGTGTACTGTACATTCATTGTGCTATCAGCTAGTGTGTACTGTACATTCATTGTGCAATCAGTATAGCTTTGTCTAGAGTGTACTGTACATTCATTGTGCTATCAGCTAGAGTGTACTGTACATTCATTGTGCTATCAGTATAGCTTTGTCTAGAGTGTACTGTACATTCATTGTGCTATCAGCTAGTGTGTACTGTACATTCATTGTGCTATCAGCTAGTGTGTACTGTACATTCATTGTGCTATCAGCTAGTGTGTACTGTACATTCATTGTGCTATCAGCTAGAGTGTACTGTACATTAATTGTACTATCAGCTAGTGTGTACTGTACATTCATTGTACTATCAATATAGCTTTGTCTAGAGTGTACTGTACATTCATTGTGCTATCAGCTAGAGTGTATTGTACATTCATTGTGCTATCAGTATAGCTTTGTCTAGAGTGTACTGTACATTCATTGTACTATCAATATAGCTTTGTCTAGAGTGTACTGTACATTCATTGTGCTATCAGCTAGAGTATACTGTAGATTCATTGTGCTATCAGCTAGAGTGTACTGTACATTCATTGTACTATCAGCTAGAGTTTACTGTACATTCATTGTGCTATCAGCTAGTGTGTACTGTGCATTCATTGTACTATCAGCTAGAGTGTACTGTACATTCATTGTGCTATCAGCTAGAGTGTACTGTACATTCATTGTACTATCAGCTAGAGTGTACTGTACATTCATTGTACTATCAGCTAGAGTGTACTGTACATTCATTGTGCTATCAGTATAGCTTTGTCTAGAGTGTACTGTACATTCATTGTGCTATCAGTATAGCTTTGCCTAGAGTGTACTGTACATTCATTGTACTATCAGCTAGAGTTTACTGTACATTCATTGTGCTATCAGTATAGCTTTGTCTAGAGTGTACTGTACATTCATTGTGCTATCAGTACAACTTTGTCTAGAGTGTACTGTACATTCATTGTACTATCAGCTAGAGTGTACTGTACATTCATTGTACTATCAGCTAGAGTGTTCTGTACATTCATTGTACTATCAGCTAGAGTGTACTGTACATTCATTGTACTATCAGCTAGAGTGTACTGTACATTCATTGTACTATCAGCTAGAGTGTACTGTACATTCATTGTGCTATCAGTATAGCTTTGTCTAGAGTGTACTGTACATTCATTGTGCTATCAGTATAGCTTTGTCTAGAGTGTACTGTACATTCATTGTGCTATCAGTATAGCTTTGACTAGAGTGTACTGTAAAACTTGTACGGTACCAAATTTGATGCACCAGATGCGCATTTCGACAAATAATGTCTCTTCAGTGATGCTCAACCGAAATGTTTGAAATCCGAAATAACTATGAAGTTTTAGATCTAAATATAGCCAAAAACAGCGTGCCAAAAAAGTGGAGCCAAATTCGTCCAAGGATAAGAGCTATGCATGAGGGAGATAATCCTTAATTTTGAAATGAATTTCTATCAGCTAGAATGTACTGTACATGCATTGTGCTATCAGTATAGCTTTAATAATATAAACAGATTTATGATAGAGGAGAATATGCATCTGATTGATTGGAAGGATTTGACCTAGATCAAAAATTTTCCCTTGTCAACTGACAAAGAAAAAATTTCCAAGCTCAAAGTATTTTTGTCCCCACTATCAAAAAGGATCTTGCCCCTGGCTGTTCATGTGTCATTCTTAGTTTCCAATCTCTATCTTTAGAAGACTTATATTTTCATATTTACAATTTTACATCAGGGTTAGTGTGGTGAAGTGCTTAAGCTTGCTTGGGATTGCCTTTAAAGTGGAAGAACATACCTACAGATATTCAAATTAAAATTTTGACATACATATACCTGCAGATATTCAAATTAAAATTTTGACATACCCACAGATATTTAAATTAAAATTTTGACATACCTACAGGTATTCAAATTAAAATTTTGACATACCTACAGATATTCAAGTTAAAATTTTGACATACATGTACCTACAGATATTCAAATTAAGATTTTGACATTCTTGCTGATATTCAAATTAAAATTTTATTTTCCAACTTCTATCTTGAGAATGATTTGTAGTTGCATGGATGTTCATATTTGAAATTATGGGTGGAGTTTGAAGTTTCGTAGTTTTGTGAAAGGTTTTTAAAAATACTTGTTAAAAGTGTAAACTATAATTCTTAAGAATCAGAAATATTATCAATAGATTTGTTTTTAAGATCACTCACCAAAATTCTTAGAAAATGACTTTTATAATAGCATTTTGTTGTCATTTCTACTGTATTCTTTCTTTTGTTGACAGTGATCATAAATGAGTTAATTGACAGCTGAGAATGAGTTCTTTGAAACATGACTGAGTCATTGTACAACTTATTGACACACTTCCTAGTCAATCACACAATTTTTATTAAATTGAAACACTTTCTTCTTTGAAATGTTAAGGAAAGTCTGCTTTTACGTATCCGGTTTTAAATTTTAAACACCGACTAGAAAGTTCCAGTTATAACTTCTTTGTGTGATGTTTGTAGTTTACGAGAACTGTACGAGTCAAATTTAGCATTCAAATGTGAATCTTAGATATATTTACCATGAATTATTATAGTATCAAGTCCTCACTGCTCCAATGGTACAAAGCAATGTAATATCTACATTGATCTCCAAAAGGCGCATAGCTTGCAATCTAAGCCTGAACAAGTTAAAAATCATACATAGGCGTGACCCTCACAGTGGAATTCAAACTGTTTTTAGTGAGTTTGTGTTTGGTTCAAAGAAAACCAGAATTATAAATCCTTAGAAAATCATCAGTAAAGATGTTGAATATTTGAACTCTTCTTCACAAGTACTTTCAAGAAACAAAATTATTTGTACATGAGCTGTAGTTGCTAGAATCTACACATATGTTACACTATAACATTTTTTCTATAAGTATGAGATAACATGTAGGTATTTTTATGTATGATATGATTGATAGCCAAACAAAAAAAGAATAACACACACACCAAAAAAATTGTGAGAAAAAGGAAGGGATGGGGAAGCCCCCCCCCCCCCCCCTTCCTTGTGTTCTAATTGTCTGGTAGGACACAATTTTCAGTATGTTTTACACACACATATATATATATTGTCATATTCTGTTAATCTTGATTTTAAGACTGTATTTGCTGTTACAATTTACTATTTTCAAAGTGTGCAAAGAATAATTGTAAAACTTAAATTTAAAAATGGGGGTTTACGTACTCAAGAGACCATTTTGCGAAATATCTCTGGTCAACTATGGTAAAATATGTTTTTTTGTTAACCTTAGATATAATGCTACATATTTTTAAAGAAAAACTGGCATGTAAACAATTTAGATTTTGAGAATTTTTCAAAATTGCGATATTCTGTGATTTTTTTCTGAAGGATGTGAGCAGATTAAACAGCAATTGTGTATGTTTTCAATTGAATATCTTTAAAAATTCTCTCAGTAAATGAATAGCTATTGGTTTTTATATATTATAGCTTAATATGATGTGCTTTGGTGCATATTTTTAATAAAACATGAGATCATGCATTCTTGTGTTAAAATTTGGTTTTTGCATTTGGGGGTATATGTGCTCTGTAGCACATAGTATAAAAATAAACCCACAAAGGTATGTCTAATATGGGTTTTTTAGTTAGTTTATGAGTTGTTAAAGTTATTTAAATGAAAAAAAAATTTGATTGACAGAAATTTCTAATAGTATTTACCTACCTTAAGTAGAATACAATGTATCATTAATTTGATGTAAAAATGTTTGCATTTAGTGCTTTGTTTTTTGATGGATTGTGCACTGTACCGGTCTAAGTGGTTGACATTGTATGTAAGAGATCAAAATGATGAAATGCGTAATTGTGTTTGAATTTTAACTTTTCTTAACACACATCAATCAGTGCATCATTCTCACTCTCTAAATGTTACCTAGACTAATGTTAACATTTGAAGTAATTTTTTTTTTTTTTTTAAATTTCATGAACAAAACCTGCTGAAGGTATCCACAGCAGGGGCATTTGTGAAATTCTGAATCAAAACTTTTTAAATTGTCATGATTCAGTAATAATTTCAGTTTTTAATGAAAATGTGGAATTTTTTTACCCAGCATTTAGAAAAGCTTATGGCTCAGACAAAATATGGATGAGATACAGGAGGAATTACAAAGGAAACATTATGCCCAAGCCTCGGTACACTTGTACAGTAAGTTCAGCATATTGTCCTAAGTTCACTACATATACAAAAGTTCAGCATATTGTCCTAAGTTCAATACATATACAATAAGTTCAGCATATTGTCCTAAGTTCAACATGTATTCATTGATTTTATTATGTTCACTACATCAAGTTCAGAATTTTTACCAAGATTCACTACTCAAGTTCAGTATAGTGGACCCTCTTTATAATGTAATGCTGAGCACCTGGGTACAAATTTGTTATGTCATTACCAATAGTCGAAGGCTGATTCCACATGTATACACTATATCAGTGATTGAGGACTTGAGATTTGAAATGCTGAATTTAAGAAAAATTCGTAAACTTTTTTTATGTCTTATTAAGGATGACTGTATTTTGTTGATGTTTTTTAAAGAACTTTTACTGACTTGTGAATTCAACCACTGAACCAATAAATCCACAGATGTTCAAAAGTAGAAAATTTACAAGTTAATATTCGAAAAAGTGGGCAGTTATATAGCCCAATTGAAACATTGATATTATAAAAATCTTTAAATACTTCCAATTTGAAATATTAATTTAAAACAGGTATTGTAGTGAATATTTTGGCATCACACAAATGTTTGATGAGATATCACACTTCTGTACATTAGCATATCTAAAAGTGAATATGAATATTGCTCTATTTACAGCACAAAGGTGCCTTTTTGACGAACAACCCATGCCCAGTTTGTCGTGACGTGTATTTTGTTGTGGATCACAGGGTAAGTCAAACTCGGGTTTTAAGTCTCGGAAATATTTATTTACTATAGTCAGCTGTAAGAGATGTAAAAATACAATTATATCTTCCTATTCCTTTACAGCATCCTAAACTTCTTAAGGAGTTTTTAGATACCAACACAATTCAAGTCTCTGACAACCAGAAAACGGGGGTCTGTTTTAAACAGCAGAGAAATTTGATAAGGGAGACCGAGCTGGCCATTGATAGAGGTATGTTTTACTTGTAATTCAACACTAACACATGGTATATTGAGATGTTTTACTTGTAATTAAACACTAACACATGATATATTGAGATGTTTTACTTGTAATTAAACACTAACACATGATATATTGAGGTATGTTTTATGTGTAATTAAACACTAACACATGATATATAAAGGTATGTTTTACTTGTAATTATAAACACTAACACATGGTATATTGAAGTATGTTTTATTTGTAATTAAACACTAACACATGATATATTGAGATGTTTTACTTGTAATTAAACACTAACACATGATATATTGAGATGTTTTACTTGTAATTGAACACTAACACATGGTATATTGAGATGTTTTACTTGTAATTAAACACTAACACATGGTATATTGAGATGTTTTACTTGTAATTAAACACTAACACATGGTATATCGAGGTATTTTATTTGTAATTAAACACTAACACATGATATATTGAGTGTTTTACTTGTAATTAAACACTAACACATGATATATTGAGATGTTGTACTTGTAATTGAACACTAACACATGGTATATTGAGATGTTTTACTTGTAATTAAACACTAACACATGGTATATCGAGGTATTTTATTTGTAATTAAACACTAACACATGATATATTGAGATGTTTTACTTGTAATTAAACACTAACACATGATATATTGAGATGTTGTACTTGTAATTGAACACTAACACATGGTATATTGAGATGTTGTACTTGTAATTGAACACTAACACATGGTATATTGAGATGTTTTACTTGTAATTAAACACTAACACATGATATATTGAGATGTTTTACTTGTAATTAAACACCAACACATGGTATATTGAGATGTTTTACTTGTAATTAAACACTAACACATGATATATTGAGATGTTTTACTTGTAATTAAACACTAACACATGGTATATTGAGATGTTTTACTTGTAATTAAACACTAACACATGATATATTGAGATGTTTTACTTGTAATTAAACACTAACACATGGTATATTGAGATGTTTTACTTTTAATTAAACACTAACACATGGTATATTGAGATGTTTTACTTGTAATTAAACACTAACACATGGTATATTGAGATGTTTTACTTGTAATTAAACACTAACACATGGTATATCGAGGTATTTTATTTGTAATTAAACACTAACACATGATATATTAAGTGTTTTATTTGCAATTAAACACTAACACATGATATATTGAGGTAGGTTTTACTTGTAATTCAACACTAACACATGATATATTGAGATGTTTTACTTGTAATTCAACACTAACACATGATATATTGAGGTAGGTTTTACTTGTAATTAAACACTAACACATGATATATTGAGATGTTTTACTTGTAATTCAACACTAACACATGATATATTGAGATATGTTTTATTTGTAATTAAACACTAACACATGGTATATTGAGGTATTTTATTTGTAATTAAACACTAACACATGATATATTGAGATGTTTTACTTGTAATTAAACACTAACACATGATATATTGAGATGTTTTACTTGTAATTAAACACTAACACATGGTATATTGAGATGTTTTACTTGTAATTAAACACTAACACATGGTATATTGAGATGTTTTACTTGTAATTAAACACTAACACATGATATATTGAGATGTTTTACTTGTAATTAAACACTAACACATGGTATATCGAGGTATTTTATTTGTAATTAAACACTAACACATGATATATTGAGTGTTTTATTTGCAATTAAACACTAACACATGATATATTGAAGTATGTTTTGCTTGTAATTGAACACTAAAACATGATATATTGAGATGTTTTACTTGTAATTAAACACCAACACATGATATATTGAGATGTTTTATTTGTAATTAAACACTAACACATGATATATTGAGATGTTTTATTTGTAATTAAACACTAACACATGATATATTGAGATATGTTTTGCTTGTAATTAAACACTAACACATCATATATTGAGATGTTTTATTTGTAATTAAACACTAACACATGGTATATTGAGATGTTTTATTTGTAATTAAACACTTACACATGGTATATTGAGATGTTTTATTTGTAATTAAACACTAACACATGATATATTGAGATATGTTTTATTTGTAATTAAACACTAACACATCATATATTGAGATATGTTTTATTTGTAATTAAACACTAACACATCATATATTGAGATATGTTTTATTTGTGACTAAACATTGACACCTCATGCAATGTACTGCATGTACAGTTTCAAAAACTGTTATAGGTTCCTTGACAGGATTAGGCATTGTGTATAGATCTGGATCCATGTATATGGGGGGGGGGGGGGGGGGGGGGGGGGGGGGGGGGGAGGTATAAGTATACAGCTCATTTATCAGTATTGCAGGTTTTATGATATCTTCATGTTCTTTTCTATTTACTTCAAAATTCATTTCTTTCTCATGTCACATGCTAGTCATTAGATGGTGCATATTATAATACAGCAGTGTTTGTGTGTCCATCTGTCTGTTTTTTTTATTATTTCTCAGTCACATATTAAGCATACAGCAGTGTTTGTGTGTCCATCTGTCTGTTTTTTTATTATTTCTCAGTCACATATTAAGCATACAGCAGTGTTTGTGTGTCCATCTGTCTGGGTTTTATTATTTCTCAGTCACATATTAAGCATACAGCAGTGTTTGTGTGTCCATCTGTCTGTTTTGTTATTATTTCTCAGTCACATATTAAGCATACAGCAGTGTTTGTGTGTCCATCTGTCTGGGTTTTTTTTTATTATTTCTCAGTCACATATTAAGCATACAGCAGTGTTTGTGTGTCCATCTGTCTGTTTTTTTATTATTTCTCAGTCACATATTAAGCATACAGCAGTGTTTGTGTGTCCATCTGTCTGTTTTTTTATTATTTCTCAGTCACATATTAAGCATACAGCGGTGTTTGTGTGTCCATCTGTCTGTTTTTTTTATTATTTCTCAGTCACATATTAAGCATACAGTGGTGTTTGTGTGTCCATCTGTCTGTTTTTTTTATTATTTCTCAGTCACATATTAAGCATACAGCAGTGTTTGTGTGTCCATCTGTCTGTTTTTTTTATTATTTCTCAGTCACATATTAAGCATACAGCAGTGTTTGTGTGTCCATCTGTCTGTTTTTTTTATTATTTCTCAGTCACATATTAAGCATACAGCAGTGTTTGTGTGTCCATCTGTCTGTTTTTTTTATTATTTCTCAGTCACATATTAAGCATACAGCAGTGTTTGTGTGTCCATCTGTCTGTTTTTTTATTATTTCTCAGTCACATATTAAGCATACAGCAGTGTTTGTGTGTCCATCTGTCTGGGTTTTATTATTTCTCAGTCACATATTAAGCATACAGCAGTGTTTGTGTGTCCATCTGTCTGTTTTGTTATTATTTCTCAGTCACATATTAAGCATACAGCAGTGTTTGTGTGTCCATCTGTCTGGGTTTTTTTTTATTATTTCTCAGTCACATATTAAGCATACAGCAGTGTTTGTGTGTCCATCTGTCTGTTTTGTTATTATTTCTCAGTCACATATTAAGCATACAGCAGTGTTTGTGTGTCCATCTGTCTGTTTTTTTATTATTTCTCAGTCACATATTAAGCATACAGCGGTGTTTGTGTGTCCATCTGTCTGTTTTTTTTATTATTTCTCAGTCACATATTAAGCATACAGTGGTGTTTGTGTGTCCATCTGTCTGTTTTTTTTATTATTTCTCAGTCACATATTAAGCATACAGCAGTGTTTGTGTGTCCATCTGTCTGTTTTTTTTATTATTTCTCAGTCACATATTAAGCATACAGCAGTGTTTGTGTGTCCATCTGTCTGTTTTTTTTATTATTTCTCAGTCACATATTAAGCATACAGCAGTGTTTGTGTGTCCATCTGTCTGTTTTTTTTATTATTTCTCAGTCACATATTAAGCATACAGCAGTGTTTGTGTGTCCATCTGTCTGTTTTTTTATTATTTCTCAGTCACATATTAAGCATACAGCAGTGTTTGTGTGTCCATCTGTCTGTTTTTTTATTATTTCTCAGTCACATATTAAGCCGAAACTTATCGTGTAGATTCCTTGTGGGTCACTCTAGACCATGTTACAATTTCAAATCCATTTCATCCTCTCATGTAGGAGTTTTGTTCCTTTATTTTAAATTTACCATTATATGGAGGGCACGGTTTGTCTGTCCAACTAATCCTACAGTTTTTAAGTCAGGGTCTTCTTATTTTAAAGAATTTTTGTATGGGTATTGAAGATTTGTATGTGTGAAGGATTTTGATAATCTTCAATATTTGAGAAAATTACTGATAAAGTCAGAAAACAAACACCATAATAAAAAAGCCCACCATACACCGTTTCCATTACTCTTAAAAAATCCAGCTCTACCAAATTAGAAATAACAGTCATGAGCATACTTCTTCTATATGGATATGATTATAATGACTATAATTTTTTTCTCTTAAAGAAAAGTTATTGCATTTAAATTCTATAGATGACTATTTTTCATTCTATGCTCATCTATTTCACATCAATCATTTGTATGTGTTATGATTATTTTTATGCTCATTTATAATGCTAGAAATAGTAATCACATGCTCATTTATAATGCTAAAAATAGTAATCACTTGCTCATTTATAATGCTAAAAATAGTAATCACATACTCATTTATAATGCTAAAAATAGTAATCACATGCTCATTTATAATGCTAAAAATAGTAATCACTTGCTCATTTATAATGCTAAAAATAGTAATCACATGCTCATTTATAATGCTAAAAATAGTAATCACATGCTCATTTATAATGCTAAAAAGAGTAATCACTTGCTCATTTATAATGCTAAAAATAGTAATCACATGCTCATTTATAATGCTAAAAATAGTAATCACATACTCATTCATAATGCTAAAAATAGTAATCACATGCTTATTCATAATGCTAAAAATAGTAATCACTTGCTCATTTATAAAGCTAAAAATAGTAATCACATACTTATTCATAATGCTAAAAATGGTAATCACATGCTTATTTATAATGCTAAAAATAGTAATCACATGCTCATTTATAATGCTAAAAATAGTAATCACTTGTTATTTTATAATGTTAAAAATGGGAAAGTTGTAGAGGTATTGGAATTATTGATTTGGTAGATACAGTCACTGCAAGATTATAATATTGATGTAGACAGAATGTCAACAGATAGTGAACTTGTTGGTGCTGGACTTGTACAATGAAATGATTTACCTTCTTTTGAATAGGCTACATGGAGGGTTATGTCCCCTTCAGGACATATGATATGGACTACTACAAGTCTCTTGTGAACAAACCTGAGGAGAAGGAAAAGACAGATGTTCCATTTAAGATTTTAAATCCAGAGTTACTGCCTTATAATATAGTGAAAAAACACTCGCAATCCAGGAGGGAAAATCCGGAAAATGCTCGAAATCCAGGTGGGAAGAGCAACTTAAAGACATAGAAAACACTCAAACTCCAGACAGCCACTTGAAAAAAGACTTAAAACACAAAAATGTCAAAGTACAAAATTGTATGTATCGTAGCGTTTTCGTTTGACGTGAAGGAATGGAGGAATACCATTGTCCATCACAGAGCTCGGTGTTCCTGGTGTCAGTGTGGATATGTTGTGTAACCTGATAGTGCTGTGTAACACTCAGGTGATTTGTTCTATATCTGATTTGGACTCGCTAAATGTAAAGCACATGTGCTCATACTAAGCGAGTCTGGTCAATGGATTTTCAAGGGAGATAAGCCAGGAGTTTTCCTTTTACCACAATAACATCATCAATGAAGGTGGAATCCTGAATGATAGTTCAACTTTGCAGTATTTTGGATTTTAGCCTGCCAGTTTGGTGAATAAAAGTGTTGCAAAACTTTTATATTGCAATTTGTGTCAAGTGGTTGTATTAAGTACTGTTGTTGACCCATTGGTTGTCTGTTATGAAGACAGCTGAAATCCTATCAGTAAACGGAATTGTTCTGGGGCCCCAATCCATGGGTCATGTTGAATTCAAATCACAGAAATTTCAAATTAATTCCAGTGTAGATGTGGCCCTGCCCAGATCCCTAAGTCATGGTCTGAACAAACTTGATCTACATCACTTGAAGGTTCCTGCATATTAACCATTGTTGAGAAGATTTTAAAACAAATCTACATGTAAAACTTTAAAACTCCTACTGTGGCCTTGACCCTAAGGATCATTGTTTGAACAATCTTGAATCATCATTACATAAGGAAGCAAATTTTGGCAGTGTTTGCATTAATATGATACATAGAGCAAAGTTTGGTTGAAATAGACCCTGTGGTTACTCAGAAGTTGAAAATGTGATATTGCAGACAAGACAAAATATTGGTCAGAAAGTTCACAGCTAAGGAGAACTACTGAAAATTTGATTTTGATGAAGTTGCATGGTCAAAGTTCTATCCACTCTGGACATAGGAAGATACTGTCCACTCAATATCTTGAGAACTCTTGCTTACCAGACATCAAACTTGGTACACAGTCTTTATTTATTTTGGGTTCACATGGTCAAACTGGACATACAATGTAGCAATATATTGTCTCCCATATTTTAAGAATCATTTGCTTGCTTGACACCAAACTTAGTAAACTGGTACATCCTAAGGAGTAAATGACTTATTGATTTTGATATTGAGGTCATGATCAAAGGTGATATTGTCTGCTCAATATCTTGATCATTTTGGCACTATCATCAATTAAATGATATGTATGTATAACTTCTTGCATACATGTTTCAAAACATTCTCGTTTTTATAAACAACCTTGTTGAGTCACCACTCCCACAAATCATAAGCAACCTGTGGGGTCAGGCATGCTTGCCTTATATAACATTCTTTTACCTAATGACCTGACATTGCTCAAATGACCTTGAGCTATGTTCATAACCCATCCACTGGTCAAAACAATCTAGGTGCTCCATTATAAACTGGTTCCTTGTCTTCCTCCCAATGATCTTGGCCCTTTCAAAATGACCTCAATTAAAACATATGGTCTTCACCTTTGTGTTAAGTATGGTATTGTAAAAATCACTTCATGTATAAACGTCTCATCATTTATACAAGAAAATACCCCCCTCCCCACTTTATTTTTGCCCATGGATATCCATCGTCACAAACCGCGGCCAATATGTACGATCCTCTCCCATCTCAGGAGAGCTACACGGACTCTGGAGTAGGAGAGCTACACGGACTCTGGAGTGTGGCTTGAGACGATGTGGGATATCAGAATAAAATGGAGGTGATTTACAGCTGCATCCAATTCTGAATGAATGAAGTAAAGCCACTGATTCACACATCTGAACAAAATGGTGACATCTAGTTATTCACCGTAGTCTAATTATCCAAGTAAATGTACAGTACATGAATGCACTGGTATAGAAATGAGTATAAACAAACATTCTTCCATTGAATTTTTATAACAAATACATTTGAAATACTGTATAATACAAATGGCCTCACTGACTAGACTTTTAAGTCCCAGCTAGGACTTTGTTTCTCCAATCATTATTAAACACTACATTGCTTGAGTTTTAAATAAAGAGACCATTTTCTCTGATACATGCACCATGGAGATGTGGTTTTACCACTGAAAAGATGACAACATTTACATCACAGTCCTCCAAAAGAAATGAAGTTTTCTGTCAAATTTAAAAAATCCAAACTCTGATCTTGTAATGAAAGGCGATGCTTGCTGCACACAATCTCTGAAAAGGGCAATGAAAGCAATGATTGTAGCAAACATCTCTGGGAAAGGCGATGAAAGTGAACGGAGAAGCAATCTGGCCAGTATCACTAATGTAAATGCAGGTGGATCTACGCCAGACTTTCTGCATTCTTTGTAATACATGGAAATAAATCTACGAGCTCCAGACATAAGAACTATATCCTGGAATGAAAACCACTTAGAGAGCAAGGCAAAATTTGACACAACATGATTTTTAAAAGAGTTTTAACGTCCCTGTGTGTTTATTTATTGTATCCACTGTCCTTCGATGACTGGGACTTTTCCTCCCCATCGCTATTCAGCGTGTTTCCGCGCCTCGCTATCAGAGAACCTCCTGACTCATTGGACGATATTGAAGCCGTGTCTTCTGACCCCTCGGTCACGGTTCGTCTGACTGGCTGTAGTTTAGTGATGTCCGACTTTGTTTTTCCTGTGTCTGACTGAGATGCCTCATGCCCAGCCCTCGCAACTGGGGGTGGGGTACCAGCCAGTCCACACCCTAACGGAACACTGCTCATCTTGGTCAGGGCGGGTTTGACTCTGGGGGGTGAAGTAGGAACTGATCCTGTTCTCTCCCGTGGTGTGCCGTCTGCTGAGTCAGGTGAAGGTTGTGGTTTGGAAACTGAAAATGGTACAAAAAAGCATTTAATTACCTTTGACTGTAAACGAGACCTAAATATACACAGTTTTGATATGTGTGTCAATACGAATACATTCTAAAATTTGAAATCTCATAACAAATTATTTCTTAAGTTCTAGATAATAATTTACGTGTATCTGATGGTTTTGAACTAATACAAATAATGGTGCTATGAAATTATAGTGCCGATATTGAAATTTAACGACTTGATGTATAGTAACATGCTGCAAGCAGGTAGAAAGATGGCTGCAGTGTAAGTGGTAATGATTGGCAAAAGATCTGAATGTGATTTTAAATAATAATGGCAATAAAATACCTACAGTACATATAAGAAATACCTGGTGCAATCCATGCATCATAATCATGATTCAAACAAGAAGCCTGGTTGTTGTAATGCTCACCTGAACCAACCTTACACTAGTCTTAACTCTGATAAAACTCGAACATCTACTGCCTACCTCAACACCTCCCTCCCTCCTAAGTTAAAAATCATACCTATTAAATATGATAATGCTTCCTATTTGCAATTGATAGAATACTGTCATCTGAAAATGGCTAAGTTTTGAAGACCTTACCGTAGTTCTAAACATACTATATGTGTCGCCATGACACGAATGCCCCCGCCTGAAGTAAAGTAAAGTGTAGGAAATCCATCAAAGTATAGAATTATGTGGTATTCAGATAGTATGCTACACACATTTAGTACAATGAAGAACTCAACAACAATCCTTTATATGTTTTAACAGCCATAAAATAAATACATTAATTTTTCTACGTTAAAGAGGCACAACTCCATCAAAAATCAACGAACCAGAACACAACTCATTCTCAGTTTGTAACTCATCAATATACATCTGCATTCTAAAAATCAGTTCAATATCTCAAGGGTTTTAGAAAAAAAGTCCATAAAACTGGTTGAAACAGTAATTGTTCTAAGTGGCACAACTCCATTAAAAATCAATGAACCGGAACAAAACTCAAACTCGATCTGTAACTCATTAAAATGCACCTGCATACAAAAAAATCAACTCATTATCTAAGGCGTTTAGAAAAAAAAAATCCGGAAAACTGGTCCCAACATTAATTTTTCGAAATTAAAGGGGCACAACTCCATATTAAATCAACGAACCGAAACGAAACTCAAACTCAATCTGTAACTCATCAATATACACCAGCATACAAAAAATCAATTCAATGTCTTGAGGTGTTTGGAAAAAAAGTCCGGAAAACTGGATGTTGCTGAAGGACAGACAAGGGTAAAACTATACACCCCGACCACTTCGTGGTGGAGGCATAAAAAGTTTTATTAAAATGACCAGAGGACTTGGTCCTTCCTTTGAATATAATAAATTCCCTTCAATTGTGGATGTTTAAAGAGTTCAAAATGTGATTACATAAAAAAGAATGAGAAGTTTAATATCTGAAAAGTTTACGGAATATAAATAGGTCAGCAAGCATCAATCTGAACCTTTGGATCGGGAGAAAGCTTAAACAAGTGTTATGTTCCTCAGCGTTTAAACGCATTACCAACAATGAAAGACAACTCCTGCTGTGTGATAGCGCATCTAATACTTGCATAATTTTTGCAATTAATATTTGCCATCTGAAATAATATCAAATAAATGCATTAAAAGAAACTAGTTTTTTTTTTTTAAATAATACCTATGATGAAAGTATTATATCAAATAAAAGCTAAACCCCGCCCACCCAGGTGAACCGTTACTATAACTACTGGAGGTATTTGGTATCCTCCCTGTAACATGGAACACTAGATACACATATAAGTAAATATAGCTGAGATGCAATACACATTAATATGACAGGATGGTAAAGAGGGCATTCAAATTTAATTCTAGACATGCTCAGAAGACTTACAAACTAGTGAATGTCATTGTCTTCACACTAAACTGATAATAAAAATTAGGCATGTTTGTAATGGACTGCATAACTAATTTTTTTTTTTACTTTGGAAGGTGCACATTTTTTTTATAATGTTAATGAAATAAGTACATACACAGTTTGAAATTCTATTTTTGCAGATTTCATACAACATAATTTTAAATTCCATTGGATATCCCCAAATCACTTTATCATTAGAAGTTTTTTGAGCTTTAAGGAATTCAAGCAGAATTTTATGAAGATGAGCTACCTGCAGAACTTTTTTTTTTTTTTTTTTTTTTTATACATGGTATGATGCATTAAAACTGTTCTAACAAATTCACAAACTCCCTGGTATATCATAATGAGGTCCTTTTTATACTCAACATGTAATTGCCCTCCTTTAAGTTTTAGTCTGTGTTAAGGAGGAATGCTACACCAGAAAAATTTGATGTGGGTGAAAAAGTGGAGGATAAGTACAATATTTTGAAATTGTAAACTTTCAAATTCACTTTATTTAGTCAACCAAAATGCAGTTTTAGTTGAGTGTAATTTGAAATATATTTAAAACTCCTGCTGGACTCAAACCCACGACCTACATGTACAGTTAAGCAGTCAATAGGCTAACCTACTGAGCTACTCTACTTGGCATTTAAATCGAAAAGGAATAGACAAATCTTGCTAACATTTATATCTTCATCCATATTTAAAAAGGAAGTCAGCCATTATGATGATGTGGTACACCTCCTTAAATAAATTTAATTTATGACACAACTTCCTCACTTTTGGCCTGGTTTGGTTGTTCCATTTGATCAGGCTGTCCACTTTTGGCCTGCTTGGGTCGTTCCATTTGATCAATCTGTCCGTATAGCGACATAATGTGTCCTTCCAGTCTCTGGTTAATGCTGCAAATGCTGTTGTATTTGTCCTCCACGGCCTACAAAAGACGATTATCATTATCTACAACATGACGTCTATATACAATGTCCTATTTGATTATTTTTCTTGTTTTACGTCCTACATGTATTTTTTTTTACGTTGTATTCGAGAATTTTTCTAGTTTTACGTCCTAATTGTTTTATGTTGTATTTGAGAATTTTTCTTCTTTTATGTTGTATTTGAGAATTTTTCTTCTCTTACGGTGTATTTGAGAATTTTTATTCTTTTATGTTGTATTTGATTTTTCTTTTTTTATGTTGTTTCTGAGAATTTTTATTCTTTTATGTTGTGTTTGAGAATTTTTATTCTTTTATGTTGTATTTGAGAATTATTCTTTTATGTTGTGTTTGAGAATATTTATTCTTTTATGTTGTGTTTGAGAATTTTCACCAATACAGACCTCAAAACTGCAGGTGAAATGTCACAAATTTTGACCAATGCATAACGCTCAAAGCTATAGCAGTGAGGGTTCTTTATAGTGCCAACGCCTATTGTAACACATTCCGAAGAAATTCTGTCTATTTTAAAGGTCGTAAAATGACCCGTGACCTTTACATTGAATGCCAGGAGGTGAAGGAAGAGTCACTATGTATGCTAAATGTCAGCTTGGCAAGGGATCAAGAATAGAATCGAGAAAAAAATAATCCCAAAAAACCAAACAAACACAAACTTGTTATAAATCAATATAATAAATGTAATCAGGGGTGGAGTGTGGTGTGCATTTTATGCCCTGTACCAGCTACCCCATTCTGCAACTTATATATTCTTAAAAATGCTATATTTTTTATATTTTAACCTTAAGATAGGGCTGTATAAATATTCCACATCAATTATCTTCAAGGTTCAGGGACTTTGTCCTCACTAGTGAGCCCCCTTCCAGATAGCTGGCTAGCTATCGTCATATGATAGAAGAATTACGACAAGTGCCTCTATAATTTTTGTACAGTCCTTGTATACATGTTCACTAGAAAACTGAAAATTCAGAAAGGGCCCCGCAGTGAATATTCAGTCAGAAAGGGCCCCGCAGTGAATATTCAGTCAGAAAGGGCCCCGCAGTGAATATTCAGTCAGAAAGGGCCCCGCAGTGAATATTCAGTCAGAAAGGGCCCGCAGTGAATATTCAGTCAGAAAGGGTCCCGCAGTGAATATACTGATATAAAAGAATTCTAAGTCCCATAACTCTGTAACAAGAAAGCCTATAAATCTGAAAACAAAAGGGGTCTTCCTCTGTCTTGATAAGATTTATGAAAATATTCCTTAGGAAACTTAAGTTACAGTCTGATTAAAACCACCAAATGAATGTAAGAAGAAGGGGGTAGGTGGGTGTGCTTAATCAAACTGCTGAAGTTAATTGTGTACCATGGAAATTGTTGACAGACGGACATTAGGCGAGTTGTTACCATTCGTGTACTCTCAAAAGCAAACCACTGAGATTGCTTCAATCTATAAACCAAAACATGATCATGCAGTGAAGTAGAAGAAATACCTTTATTTCATCCTCATGACAAATTTTTGCAAGATGAAGTTGTCTCTTTAGCTCTTCAATGGATAGTTGCTGCAAGAAAATATGAATATCAAGAGTAATTAGCCACACGTCACAATAACATGCATGTGTAAACTGAAAGTGTGAACAGAAAGTTATTGTACTCTTTAAACATTTCAGATTATGTGAATGATTTTTGATTTTGCAGGACATTCAGTCTGGTAAACAATCTAGCTTTACCATACTAAAAGTAAAATTCTACCAGACCAAAATTTCTTTATCGATTGAAATTCTTATATCTAGTTCTACCCGATTTACCTTGTGTATATTTCAATGCAAACATAGTTATTTTGAAAAGCGAAAGTAGTATAATATTGGTACTACTATAAACAAATACCAGACATTTGGTTTACAAAATTTTACCAGACCAATATTTTTTTTTTTACCAGAAATGTCAGACGGTCCGACGAATTTCGCATAGTCTGACATCTTGATTAAAATACCTTGTTTTGCAAGTTTCCCTCTAATTCTTGTATCTTCTTCCCAACACCATCCCAGTTCAGTGTGTTGATCTTCATCTTCTCCTTCAAAGCTTCAAAACAGAAAGAAAATCTTCAGGACGACTGTGGCTTCCCTGTGTTTCATAGAACACCTATATTTGCCGTTTTGTGGTTGACGAAGACCACAGAATTAAGTTATAAATGATGGACAATTTTTGCTCAGAAAGGAAGAATACAGGGAAGCTTTCCCTGAAATCATGTATCAACTACTGTGGAAATGACTGTGACTGTGGAAATGATTGTGACTGTGGAAACGATTGTGACTGTGGAAATGACTGTGACTGTGGAAACGATTGTGAATGTGGAAATGATTGTGAATGTGGAAATGATTGTGACTGTGGAAACGATTGTGACTGTGGAAATGATTGTCACTGACAATCTAAAAATCATTGCTAGTGATTGCACTTTGTCAACAATTGATAGCAAATTCATGCAATTGATTTGTCAATGATACACTTTTCCAGAAATAATAATCTCATTGAGTTTGCAAAAATCCATATGCAAACAAAAGTGAAACTAAAACCATCTTGGTCCAACTCAATATATAACAAACAAGAAGGCTCATAGACAACATCACTCACATGAGCCAAGGGGCCTGCTGTTATTCAGCTGTTGAGATTCTTAAAAGATTTCTTTTCAATTTTTATTCCCATGAAAGTTTTTTTATGCACCACAAGAAAATTTGGGAGGCATATTCAAAATATCACAACTTGGAAATGTTTGCATTTTGATATGATTTAATATAGCCCTACTACTTTTTAAATCAATTTCCTTTAGATTTCAATATAAAAATCTGATCCCCTATTGTGGCCCCACCCTATCCCCGAGGGTCATGGTTTGAACAAACTTCAATCTGAAGTGCCTGGATATTAATATTAGTAATCAGGATCCTGCTGTTATTGAGAAGAGTTTAAAAAGATTTTTCCTGCACATCTGCATGCAAAACTTTGATTCCCTATTGTAGCCACATCCTACCTCCGGGGGCCAAAATTTGAACAACATGTCAGGAAGCTTTCATGCAAATTTCAACTTTTCTGGCCCAGTGGTTCTTGAGAAGATTTTTTAATGACCTCCTTCCCCCCCCCCCCCATTTTTTCCATTTCTTGATTATCTCCCCTTTGAAGGGGCATGGCCCTTTACTTGGACAAACTTGAATCCCCTTTATCCAAGGATAATTAATTATTTGTATTAATTTTGATTGAAAATGGCCCAGTGGTTCTGGAGAAGATGAAAATATAAAAAGTTAATGTCAATGATTACAACAACAAAGGTGGAAAAGCTCACTTGAACGTGGGAATGAATTAACAGTGAAATGGAAAACAAGAGGTTTTGTACTATACAGTTTTAACTGTAACTCTAATAACTTATCTCTTTCACTCTATGTTGAGTTTTGGATTATACAGTTCTGACTCTAACAGCTTATCTCTTTCACTCTGTGTTGAGTTTTGGATTATACAGTTCTGACTCTAACAGCTTATCTATTTCACTCTGTGTTGAGTTTCGGATTATACAGTTTTAATTACAACAGCTTATCTCTTTCATTCTACGTTGGGTGGGCCGACTGTCTGATACCTTTGTTTTCCGCCCTCAGTGTGGTGATCATGTTGTCTTGCTCTGGTTTGGCATGGTGGCTGTTTCTGATGATATTGAGCTTGGTCTCATATTTCCCCTGGAGCTCTCCCATTAATAGCAATTCCTTGTGTAGCTGAAGGACCTAAACATCATAAAATTAAACAAGAAAACATTTACAAATACTGTGCTTGAATTATATTTCAGATGTTCCGCACACCATAGAGAGACACTTAACCTGACCTAGGTGTTCAGCACACCATAGAGACACTTAACCTGACCTAGGTGTTCAGCACACAATAGACATTTAACCTGACCTAGGTGTTTAGCACACCATAGAGACACTTAACCTGACCTAAGTGTTCAGCACACCATAGAGACACTTAACCTGACCTTGGTGTTCAGCACACAATAGACATTTAACCTGACCTAGGTGTTCAGCATACTATAGAGAGACATTTAACCTGACCTAGGTGTTCAGCACACAATAGACATTTAACCTGACCTAAGTGTTCAGCATACTATAGAGAGGCATTTAACCTGACCTAGGTGTTCAACAATCGATCCTACGCTGACGTTCTCCAAATAGTGGCATGGAATAACGCTTCAAAAGTTTCATCAGCTTCCAGTTCGATTGCAGTATATAAGGAACAACTTCAAATCCAGTGTTATGAAGTATAGACATCATGTACATGTATAACGTAAAACATCATATTACACTGTTAGGAAATTTCTCGAGAGCCTGCACTTCTGTCATTCAAATGCATCAAGGTCATTTGTTGTAAAACGTTGAAAATATTTTTGGACACGCGGGCGGCTATTATTATTTGATAATATTATAATTTGGATTTAGTACAATTAGAAGCGGCGAATCCGACGAACAAGATTACAAATTGGCATGGCCTTATGTAAAATTTTAAAACCTTTTATCGTGGCCACAGGAAATTAAAATTTATGCTATATGATGATGCTTGCATACATTAATTTGATCAACTGTTCCTTCTGAAGAGAAGAGTTTTTCCATTTCATCCATAATAAACATACATGTACTCCCAGAAAAATTTTCATAATTTCTTTTCCATGAATTTTTATATTTGGCACCCCCTACTCCTAATGCTCCGTCCTATCATCCTGTACTGATATTTAAACTATCCCGACACATGAATTAGCCAAAACAAGCACCTTGTATTAGCCAAAACAAGCACCTTGTATTAGCCAAAACCAGCACCTTGTATTAGCACAAAACAAGCACCTTGTATTAGCCAAAACAAGCACCTTGTATTAGCCAAAACCAGCACCTTGTATTAGCACAAAACAAGCACCTTGTATTAGCCAAAACAAGCACCTTGTAGAACACACCCACCTGCTCCTTTAGTCTCTGTGTCATCTGTACTTGTTCTTTCAGGTGCTGGTTCATTCTCTGCTCTTGGAACAACTTGGCCTCGGTGTTTTGTAGCTTCTGTAATATAAAATACCACACGTGAATCCTGTCAGCTGACCTATATAGTTTCTTGAGCAGACAAACACCAGGATTTCTAAACATGTCACCAGATTCTTTACGCATTCTACATCGACTCACAGCTTTCAGTGCATCCTGGTCCTCCCGTTGTCTTATCAATAAAGTGTTCATCTCTGTTTTGGCTGATCGAAGGTCATCTAGTTCACTTAAGCATGCTCTAAAAAAACGTTAATAAACATGAATTAAAATATCATTCATTATAATATATCTTGAACCATAACAATTTCACATGCAACCTTGTCTTCAAAGAGGAATAAACACTCATATAGATCTTTTATTGTTTCAGATGACCTGAACATTAGATAGCAAACTGCATTTAAAAGCACAGCAAACTAAAGAAACAGCTGACTAAAAACCTAGCCCTAAAACAATAAATCAAACTACAGCTGCAGTAGTCAAATATATATTATGATTAAATTCATATCATGATCATACAATAGATTTATTTGGTGTTAGATTTCCCTATATCTAGTTGAATATATGTATGACATTCTTTGTTACATACGTAAACACCTGCCACCAAATGTTGAACTTTTTTCTCATCATTAAAATACCATAAGCATGGCTGACACTTTATAACCCAGAATGCATCATTCCTGTGAGTTTAACTGGAGCAGTTAGGGCTCTTCTACTTTATATTTCTATCATAGACAAAAAGTATGTTTCCACAAAAATCATTATTCGTACTCAAACCTAGAGTATTCAGAATAGCAATAGCTGACTGTGGTAGCTCACCTGAGTTTATCCTGAGTCTCATACTCATTACTTTCACTGATTGTGGTAGCTCACCTGAGTTTATCCTGAGTCTCATACTCGTTATTTTCACTGATTGTGGTAGCTCACCTGAGTTTAACCTGAGTCTCATACTCGTTACTTTCACTGGTTTGTTTCAGCCTCCGGTTTTCTTCCTGGAGAAGTTTCATGGACAGCCTCAAGTTCTGAATCTCAGTTTCCAGAATTTGAATCTGCTCAGTCTTAAAATAAAAACAAAACAGCAATGTATACAACATATACAGTGTGTACAACATCATCAATACATGTATACAACGTAACAGTGTGTACAACATCATCAATACATGTATACAACATAACTGTGTGTACAACATCATCAATACATGTATACAACATAACCGTGTGTACAACATCATCAATACATGTATACAACATAACAATGTGTACAACATCATCAATACATGTATACAACATAACCGTGTGTACAACATCATCAATACATGTATACAACATAACAATGTGTACAACATCATCAATACATGTATACAACATAACAGTGTGTACAACATCATCAATACATCTTTACCACATAACAGTGTGTACAACATCATCAATACATGTATACCACATATACAGAGTGTACAACTAGGTCCCCATCATCAATACATGATTTCTCATCAAGTAAGTATGCCGTTTCTCATAAAAAACTTTTTTTTTTGTAATTACTCAATAGAAATATAGAATAAAAACTGTTGTAAAATTTCTTCATTCTAAATGAAAAAGGGATTGACACTAACGGTTGTCTGATTGCCCGAGGCAAGTGAAAACCCATTTCAGACAAGTGAAACTTAATACACACTTGCCCGATGGGGTAAGTGATTATTTCAGTAGGAGATGTGATTGTTATAAGAATTGTGTTAAGCTTGATGCATATCAAATATTAGAAAGTAAAGTCCAACTCTGTATTACTGAATCGTCAGTTTATTCTTAATACTACTAGTCCTACTACTAGCTAAGATTGTACCGTATCTTATCCTATCAGTAAGTCGTTCCGAATAACAAACTATCCGACGTGCAAATTATCATATTAGTCATATTTGTGAGAAAATGGTGGCTTCACAACTGTCTCTCAAAGTATTTTAGTGAGGTAAACACTCAGAAAGAAGACTATAAAAGGCAAGGTTGAAAATAAAAATAAATCCAAATTAAAAAGAAAACATGAGATTCAGGTGGTGTGACAATCCTGATTTTAAGATTTAATCAACACCGATGACAGCAGTATGATATGTACCTTGTGTCAGAAATTCATGCAGCACTACACCCGTCATCGCCGGTACTTTGTATTTTCTTACCGGTAATATAATCTACAGAATTCCTAGCATCCAAAGATATTTTATTGAGCTACTGAATAAAAACTGATTTGTTACACTTTTGAAACTTTTTAATTGAAATAATATATTGAACATTTGAATCAAATACATGACTGTATAAAAACTTGGCCTCATGTTACATCCCTTGTTCGTTCTTTTGCGGTGAAAAGATCTATTTTCCTACAATGACCATTGAAATTTTCTTATTTATAATTGTCAATGACATTTTTCATCAATCTCATTCACCTACAATAAATTAAACTTGTATGGCATAATTCACAGGTATAACCTCCTACGCTGGGGGAAAAGGGAAAACCCAAAAGAGGGAAACTATTCTGAAGCAGTGAAAACTTAGCTATTCACTGATTGACAGAGAGAGCAAGCTAATTAAAATTACTGGTTGATAAGCGTATTTGAGTCTAAAAATTTTCGGACAAAGTTTTTCATTTGGACAAGTGAAAGTTCGAGTTTACTTGTCCGAAGGGCAAGTGAGATGAAAAGTTAATGTCTATCCCTGGTTTGATTACATGTATGAATTTAAAATGGGGTTTATCACATTTGTGTTGCACTTCAGGATTTCAAAACTCCATAATTTGAACTCCACCTTAAAGTTATACCTGCGCTTTCGTTTGTTCCTCCAGAGCATTAGCTGTGGTGATCTTTCGAAGCAGACGTCTATTCCGCTTGGCGTGGAGTTCTCTTTTGTTCCGTTCATAAAGAATCTGGTTCTTCATCATGAAAATTTGTCCACGAAGAATGTTGATTTCATCAGCAGGCGGCATGCCTAAAACACAGACATAATGATCAGAGATATTGTCAGAGAAAGAATGAAGGACTTCTTACAGTCACGTGTTAGAAAAAACAGGTGCCGTTTACTGATAGTGAGGGCAATGTAAACATACCCTGCCAAAACTGACACCATCATTCAGCACAGGGACTTACAATGTAAATGCAGTTCTTGAAAAATATTTCTGTTGTATCAGACGTTTCAAGATCTTATCAGTCAGACTAATGAAAATGTACTGTGAACTTTTACCGGTCTGAGGAAATTTTAACCAGTTAAATCCGTCGGACTGGTAAATTTCAAGAACGCTGTCAATGATACAATTAAATGGCAATACGTGTATGCGTTAATCCAGTCTTGAAATCTGATGAATATTTAAGTACACTTCATTGTATAAACCAAGGCTTGGTGCTGTTCTGAACAAGAGGTGCAAACATCACCGTGCTTGACAAAGTCGTCCAGCTTTTACTTTTGAAGCCCCATAGGACCTTACTAAACTTGATTGAACAAAGATACACTTTATGAGAATGTTTTTATAATTCTCACATACACATGTAAATTAGACACTCTGTAGTCTTGTCATACTGCTGTAGATTTTGACTACGGATTCTTACTTTTACGTGTCTTGAAGCTTATCCTATGATGTACCCTATAGAAATATGAACAGCAGTTGAACTTCAGTACCTCGAACACCAATATTTCGAATACCATGGATATGTCCAAGTGATTCGGAAGTCCCAATCACTTATACGGGAAGTATTTTACCCTTGAAGTCTCGAATTTTTTCTCAGTCCCATCGAGTTTGAGATAAAGAGGTTTGACTGTACCTCCAAAATGTGTCCAGCTGATGGAGTCCTGGTTGGTGAGGGGGATCCTGCTGAGCTGCTTGGCGTGGATATCTCCCCCCAAGTGTAAGTGTTTGTCTAGCAGCTCTGGGGGAGAATAGGTCTCAAATACAGGGACTGGGAGGTCCTGATCTATAAAACAAAACATGAGGATAGGTCTCAAATAAGGGGAATGGGAGGTCTTGATCTATAAAACAAAACATGAGGATAGGTCTCAAATAAGGGGAATGAGAGGTCTTGATCTATAAAACAAAACATGAGGATAGGTCTCAAATAAGGGGAATGGGAGGTCTTGATCTATAAAATAAAACATGAGGATAGGTCTCAAATAAGGAGAATGAGAGGTCTTGATCTATAAGACAAAACATGAGGATAGGTCTCAAATAAGGAGAATGAGAGGTCTTGATCTATAAAACAAAACATGAGGATAGGTCTCAAATAAGGGGAATGAGAGGTCTTGATCTATAAGACAAAACATGAGGATAGGTCTCAAATAAGGGGAATGGGAGGTCTTGATCTGTAAAACAAAACATGAGGATAGGTCTCAAATAAGGAGAATGGGAGGTCCTAATCTATAAAACAAAACATGAGGATAGGTCTCAAATAAGGAGAATGGGAGGTCCTAATCTATAAAACAAAACATGAGGATAGGTCTCAAATAAGGAGAATGAGAGGTCCTGATCTATAAGACATGATAAATAAAATGCCATTAGAATAGTATAGGGTTATTGAACTTATATTGGTGAATATTGGCACGAATTGGCTGTGAAAATGCACGAGCTTGCGAGTGCATTTTGACAGCCAACGAGTGTCAATATTCACTTATATAAGTTCAATAACCCTTTTATTATATAGCTAAACTATTTAGTTGTTAAATTATATCCCTTTTCACTCAAAATACTCCAAAATAGACGAGAATTCATCAATATTGGCATCTAAGGTGAAGGTGTGCAATATCAGCATGCATTTCTTAACTGTTCAATATTTAACCCGTCATTAATGCATGAAGCAAACTGATTTTGTGAATGGGGACATCATAATTCATGTACAGTAAAACATTCTGGTTAAGTAAATATCAAATACCGGCTCTATCAGATTCGGAGGACTGTCGTCTACCATTTTGGCTTGTTTACGTCGTTATGGTAATATTGAATGCTCATACTCGGAATTTTTCGGGCGCATACAATTTACGCAATGCAAAGTTAGCGTTCAATAAATTCTCAGGATATTGAACGCTAACATTCTCTATATTTTACGCAGACTTTATAATAGACTATTTATTAGCTATATAATAATTCTAGATATCACACCTCTACAGAAGTATACTTAAAGAGTGAAAACCTATCTCAGTGATACCCTATCTCAGGTAATTTCAGCGTCAGGATTATTTAGCAGGTATTTCTATAAGAAGTAGTTTGAAATTTTGGAGATTTAGGTTTTAGTGGATTTTCATTTATAAAAAAAAATGACACTTCTATTTTTTATGAATTTTCCTCATTTGCCAATAATTCCAATCTTATTTATTACAATTGTTTTGATTGGACAAAAATAAAGCTGAACAAGAGTTTACACATCAATAAATCCGAAAACGCGATGTATTCATACACGCCTGAAAACAAACAACATAGTGCGGGTAACTATTCAAATTTTTGCAATTGTTAATAAAGTCAATGAATTGGAATTATAAGAATCAAACATTCTTTTGGAAGAATTTATCGATGTGTAAACTCCGGACATTTTACTCACAAACTTAACATAAAAGTGCTTCGCACTTTTATTCAGTTTGTGAGTAAAATGTCCGGAGTTTACACATCGATAAATTCTTCCAAAAGAATGTTTAATCCTATATTAAAGCCAATATTTGTAGTGTGACAAAATAACCCAACATGATATCACACTTTGAGTTAATTTGAGAATTGACGTAAAGAGTGGTGTTACAACTTTAAAGATATCTTTTAAATAAATGCTTCATGATTAAATCAATGATTTTATTTTGTCAGTAAATAATTATTAAGACTATTTTCCCATGATTAAATAATTAATCTGAGAATCGAAACTATTTATTCTTGGGAGATGTGATCAGAATTTTCCCCCCAATTCAAAAGGTACAGGCACCATTAAAAAGAATTTTTTTTTTACTGCATCCATTTCTCATGTTATTGGGTCTGATGCTATTTATAGTCAGGACATGTGATCCGTTTCTCAGGTGTGACATCATCAGTTGTGATGTCATTGAAATCATAACTGTTTCACTTTCTCTGTAGGTTAAAGTCAATGTCTTGTGTGTGTGTGTGTGTGTGTGTGTGTGTGTGGGGGGGGGGGGGGGGGGGGGGGGGGGGGGGGGGGGGCTATAAACTTGATATCGTCATCACTGTCTGAGAGTAGATACAGCATACATGAATTATACATCCTTCATTCACTTGTGCAGGTACTGAGGGCTTACCTGATTTATTTGGAGAGGTGAAACACTGTGCGCTGCATCGCTGGCACACGGCCACTTTAGTGGGAACCAAAACAGACTTCAGTACTGTCATAAAATCACTCTCCTTCTCACTTCTAGAGGAGTCCATTCTGTGGTACGTAATGTTGTTGACCACATGGGAAGCCATGTTGATT